>NW_024426552.1:30549237-30556691 GCF_017311325.1 Ursus maritimus
AAAAAAAAAAAAAAAAAAGTGTTTTATGCCTGTACTCTCCACTAGTACCTAGAACAGAGGTATGCTTTGCACAGAGCATACATTCTAAATATATGCATTAAATTAAATATGTTTCAAAGTTATGTAAACTATAATTGTTGTTTTTGAGACAAGGGAAGGCATGATAGTAAATGTTCAATTAAACTTTATTATGGTTTGAGAGACAGTAGTTAGCTACTATCAAATAATGCTATCTATTATAATCTTGATGGCTAGATACACGTAATGCCAGTTATTATCCAGAATAATTTTGTCTTCACAGGAAGACCTCAATTTTTCTTAATGATCTCATACAGATCTACATTTCAAATCTAGCTTGTTAGTTCTAGAAAACAACTCCCATACTCCAAAATGGGTACCTCTGTGGAAAAAAAATTCTACTTTTATCTGATATTCCTCCTGCTTAACAGTCTCTATGTACCCTCAGAACTCCCCACACTACATGCCAGCCTCACTCGTTATATCTAGGGCCATGGTGTTTGGTCCCCTAGTCAATATTTTAAATTTACAGAAAAGCTCAAATGTTTACCCATCATTCTTATTAGAGTGATTTCTCAAGTTTCACAACTCACACAACACAAGGAATAATGAAAGTTGCCATGAAAAGAGAATCATTCAATATGCTTCATAAATTAAGTTACTATGGGTTAATTTTACTACCAATTTATAGTCACCTCATCTGACAATAAGGTCTGTGAGTTAAATGTATTTGTGCAAACATATAACTTACCTTTGCATTTCTTAGGTTTAATACAAACTATGGAATGGAAATTTATTTGGAAGGTCACAGAAATAAAATTCTACAATTAAAGATTACCTTATGGTAGTATTTTTAGGACATGGTTCTGATAGTGAAAGAAAGAAGCTCAACATTTACTATGATTTTTAAAAAGATATTAAAAAGACACATCAAGTTCCATTTGCTTGTGGTTCATGGGGGAAAAGGACAAGACTCTTTGGCTGACAAGTCAACATTCCAATATAAAATACATTCAGCTTTACATTAAAATGTTGGGACATGAGGGGCACCTGGGTGGTTCAGTTCGTTAAGCATCTGTTTTCAGCTCAGGTCATGATCTCCAGGTCTTGGGACAGAGCCCCAAGTTGGGCTCCCTGCTCAGTGAGGAGTCTGCCTCTCTCTCTCTTTCTGCCCCTGCCTCCACCCCCCACTCATACTCATGCTCTCTCTTTCTCTCTCCCAAATAAATGGGTTAAAATCTTCACCCAAATTCAACTGTAACAAAAGTACTTCTTGGAAATTCTCTTATGTTCACCAAACAGGCACAAAATATTATGCATTTTGGAAACAAACACATTTCAATGCTCTCTTCCTTGCATTATTTTTACATGACTATTATTTGTGTGCTCATTAAAACTGTCTTTTTTTGGGGCGCCTGGCTGGCTCAGTAGGTGGAGTACGTGATTCCTGATCTCAGCATTGCAAGTTGGAGACCCTCATTAGGTGTAGAGATTACTTAAAAAATAATATCTTAACAAAACAAAAGTGTCTCCTTATAATTAAATTAAGATTTAATTAATTTAGATTACATTTTGCTTAGACAAAGTATTAAAAATTATTAACAAATACAAACATTTGCCAACTAAAAGAAATAAAAATTTTAAAAATATTTTCTATTTATTATTAACAATGCTGTGTGGGGAAAAAAAAAAGAAGGAAAGGGAAATGCTCTTCTTGAGAACAGCATTTCCCACAAGTATTCCTTGAACTACCTGTGCCCAAAGACAGATGCTTCACTTAAAATAAGGTAGGGAAAGGGTGCCTGGGTGGCTCAGTCTGTTAAGTGTCCCACTCTTGGTTTCGTCTCAGGTCATGATCTCAGAGTCCTAATCTCAGGGTCATGATCACAGGGTCCTGACATCCAGCCCCTCGAGGAGCCTGTGGCTCCACACTCAGTGCGTAGTTTGCTTGAGGTTCTTTTCCCCTCCCTGACCCCCATCTTCTGCTCCTCCCCTGGCTCATGCTTTCTCTTGTGCGCATGTGCTCTCTCTCTCTCTCTCAAATAAATAAATAAATAAATAAATAAAATCTGTTTTTTTGAAAAAATAACATAGGGAAGATGGAGACTGCTAACTCCTTCCCTTAAGGAAAGCTGTTTGTCTCTGTTTACTAAATTTATAGACTGTAGAACCCTGCTTTCCATCCCCACCCCATGCCATTTCCTTCAACACACACATGCATATCTTCTTTTTAATTTTCTTATGCACATATTTTCTTAAATAAAGAAACCACTATTATGTTGACCTAGAACAAGAAATATATTTTGTAATAATGCACTGCTGAGGCATAAATTCACATAACAACCCAGGTGACTAAAGTAAAATACACTTGAGGATCTGAGAACTCTTAAAATTTGTTTGTTAAATATTCATCCACATAATTCTTATTTTGCACTGGTGAATGTAGAAACAATTTAACTGACATGGTTTTAAAATTGCTATGTATAATTACAGTTCATACAGGGCTTTATCTA
Organism: Ursus maritimus; assembly: GCF_017311325.1. Taxonomy (NCBI): domain Eukaryota; kingdom Metazoa; phylum Chordata; class Mammalia; order Carnivora; family Ursidae; genus Ursus; species Ursus maritimus. Next base: position 30,551,769 of record NW_024426552.1, read on the forward strand.
CACTGCATTTATCTCTTGAGAATAGTGGATGATGGGAGAGAGAAAAAAGAAATACAGTCTATAATACCAGACCATGAAAGATCTGCACTAGTATCAAACTGCGATACTACGCATAGCAGCAATTTACACAGGAGAGTTTAGACTGTAATAGATCCTTTAGTGCTTCAGTTACCACCAACCAAGAATGTGATTAGAATAAGAAGACAAAATTGCCCACTAGGTTTGTAGTTCTTATTTGAAAGGTTTGGTCTACCATTAATTTTGACAAATTGAGACATTATTTTCATTGAACTTTCTGTTTATCCTGGAGAACAATTCAGTACCTCATTAAGAAAATCTCTGCTCTTAACTCGAATATTTCAAGGGATGGTTCCTTTACCACAAACCCAAGCAATCAGTTCCATTCCTGTGCACTCTTTTCTTTTCTTCCGATTATTGGTCCATGAAGCTACCTTGTCAGGAAACCAGAAAATTGCCTTCTTCATTTATATTACCTTAGTGGTATGTGTAGCCTTATGATTATATCTCTTCATTCCCATGGGATAGAAGCAAAATGCTAGCAGTCTGAGGATACAGGAAATTGAAATCTTGTCACCTGCAGAGGACTAAAAAAGTGTTTGATTTTTTTCCCCCTTCAATCCTAAGAAAGGATCTCTTGTGCGTGAAAGAAAATTACCTTCCCTTCAGTAAGACACATCTGGAAATATTCTTAACTATAGTCTTGCAGAATGACTAAGAAAGCTGATACCAATGTTTTTGTGATTTATTACAAGAATGCAGTGGAGTCTTTAAGGGATGTTTTCTTTTACTCAGCTATTTGCTTGGGAATCATGATGCAACTGATAGCCAGAAACAGAAATTTTTCTTCACTGAAGGGCATTTTGCTCCGGATATCTACACACGGCATCAAAATAAAGTTGAAACCAAATAACCCAGTGGGCTCTTCAGACTTCCAGAGATGCCTTCAAGCTTGTTTTAAAAGCCAAATTGGCTACAAATTTTCTTCAAGTGGCCCACAATAGAACTCTTATCTTGTTATTCATCAAATCTTCCACAGGAGATTTCTGCCATCTCCTAAGAGCTCCCGCTGTGCAGGCACAAATGCGACTACAGCAGAGTAACCGATTTGCCTTAGAATTGAGACTAATAGCAGACCCGCTCTGTCTCTTCGGGTCTTAAAGGCTTGTTAGACTCCCGATGGGGAGGAAAGTTTCCCTGCTGATAGAGTTGTAGCATATCAAAAATGAATCATGAGTACAAAGAAAGATTATTTTGTTCAATGAGACATTTCTTACTCCCTTGCTCAGGCGACAGCATTTCTGGCTAATTACCCAATTACCGCTGATAAAAGGTATGTGGAGAGGATTTGGGACACAAGGGAAGGGAACACGTGGAGCCACCAGGACTTGATAAGACTAGATTCCTCTTTGAGCAATGCGCCAGAAGAAGCAGAGCACAGAGGAAAATGATTATAATATAAACCGCAACATACTCAGTAACAGGATTATCACCAAATTTTAGAGAGGATGTGAAGGCAAGCCTGGGAGATCCCACACACACACACACACACACACACACACACACACACACACACACACACACACGCAGAGTCACGTTCTGAGTTAGAACTGAAAAAGAAAGCAATGGCCAAAAAGTTGATGATATCATCCAATGAAACACCTAAAAAGAAATTGGAGTGAATGTAATGACACTTTAAAAAGTGTCTCTTCTTTTGATAATGGCATTATTTCTTAGATACACAGAGCAATTACCATCCTGCTCCACAAAATCGTCTCCTATTAGAAATCTTGTGCTTTAATCTATAATTTAAGGCATCATCCAAAGGTAGCAACAAAACTATTGAATTTCATTGTTAAAGTCCTCACGCTAAAATTTCAGGATAAAGTAAACATAGGGAAATTGAGCATTATATAACACTGAAGCAGGAAGGGAATTATGCACTCAAGCACGAGATAAAAAGGGGAAAAAATACACTTGGTACATCACAGCTGTCTTCCATTACATATAATTATCCATTCTCAGCCTGAGCTGAGGAACAAAAGCTTAGAAAGAACAATGAGTATGTAGATGTCAAAAGGTACTACTTCTGTTCAACTATGTAGCTTTTTATATTATTTTTTAATTTTTTGAAGAAGTATAGGCAGACGAGCAACCTGTTTCTGTGGGGCGAACTTTGTTTTACTTTGCAAGCTTGCATATAGAATGATGTTAGAAGTGTTGTGCAAGAATGAATTTTGGCTATCCAACAGTAAATTATAAAGTTATTTCTGTTTAAAGTGTTTATTGAAAATGAACACATTATTTATATAAAATTTTAAGGCTGAAAATCAACTAAAAATAAGCATCATAGTTTTTTTTTTAACTTTTCTGTTGCAACAAATGATTCGATGAAATTGATCTTTAATAACGCTCCTATTTAAATGGTATTATCTTTTTTAACCAAAGCTACAGTCTCAGTATTTTTAAAGTTAAAAATTTTGAATCCATCTGCCTCTTTAATTGCTCAACTTAACCCAGTAATTAAACTCGCATGTAATATTTTGGGGGTTGAATCTTTTCCATTTAAATCAACATTTTTTGTGCGTGATAAAGGTTTCAAAAATTTACATTCTGCTTCACACCCACAATTAATAAGCTTTAAGCAAGAAAGTTAGGGTTTCGTGTCTGGTATATGTAAACAATATAATGAGGAGTTACTTCAACATACAGGTCACCAGCACTTGGTCACCCTTTCAAAGATTAAGATGCTTTCTATAGCTGTTTAAAATAAGATGATACCATGGTAACAGAAAACAAAAAGAACTTTGTGTAGAATATGGGTCATGAATTTAAAAGCAAAGAACTTTACTTTTTAATGGGTATTTTCGTCACTCATTGTATTCATAGTTCTTATTTTTTATCTGCACTGACTTCGGGTACCACTTTGCCTCTGCTGGGTTTGTTCACTTGTTTGGTGTTAGGGGGCCTGGCCAACTCCACCTATTTGCCTGCAGGTGACAGGATACTGCCATGACAATAAGTTGACAGTAAGTCTGGAGGTTGCTGATATTAGGGTGTCTGAGGCTCAGTGATGCCTTCAAGGTCCCAAACTCTCATTTTTAGTTCTACATGTAAGGGCGTTGGCCATGTTTCTCCCTTTCGATCAAATCAGGACTCCCCCAAGTGCCAGCATCTCATTCTCACACAACACTATCTTCAGAAGGACAGAAATGGTTAGGGATACAAATCTTTCCCTTGCATTGCCTTACAGGAAAGAAATGATTCTCATACAACAATGTCCTCAAAGGGACAGAAATGAGTCAGAATAAAAAGGCTTTTCTCTTGTACTGCCTTACATGGAGGAAATGTTTCCCAGGAGCACTCTGGTGCAAACCGATTCTTGCAAACCTCTGGAGACATGGCGGAGCCCACCATCAAAGACAAGGCATAAAAAAGATTGCCAAAATCAGGACTCAGCCTCTCAGGCTGGGCACTTGGCTTCCCAGGTAATATCAAGATACTGTGAGCAAGAGAAAAACAGCTGATGGAAGAGAATGAAAAGAGTCCCAGGCAAGAGTATCTAGACAATCTTGGGACCCGGGCCTCCACCTACTAACTATATGCCAGTGAAGGAGTCTCCTTTCTAGACCTGTTTCCACACCTCTAAAACAGGAATTAAAATGATAGCACGTGCTTCCTGAGATTATGTTAAAGATTAAGTGACATCATATGTGTAAAGTGTAGGGATAATTCCTGGAATGTGGAAAGCACCCAGTAAATGCCATTTGTTGTTAGCTGTTATGGTGCTACCAAAAATATGAGATCTTGCATTGCCTGTTTTCAGGAAAGCTGCATTTCCTTGTTTTCTTCTAAGAGTAACACATAAAGACACCGGTGTCCATGTGAGTGTGAGGTAGGAGGGAAGGACTCCCATGTGGAAGTCAGGGGCATAAAGCCTGATGCAGTTTGTGACATTAGATAGGATTCCAAACCTTTGAGAGTTAAGGATGAAGAACCTCTGTACTTTTCATGTGAGTCCGTTTCATTTTTATCACATAATTTAAAATATATTGAACTTCAGCTTTTCATCTTTTCTTATAATTTATTAAATTCCCTTTAAGAAAAACAACAACGACAACACAACTTTCCATGTCCTTAGCTTTAACTTCACATGGCACCACTCGATTTCACTAAAGTACGATTTATTTTTTTCACTCACAGCACTACTGTTTTGACCAAGCTATACAATTTTCACTCTGCATGTGATGTTTTGAAGGTTGCTACTTTTGCATTCTTTTCCTTCTTTGTATCAGTGGGCCTTATTTTTTCTCATTTTAATTTTACAGTGTGTGAAAGAAAAGTAAGTGAAATTTGGGAATCGACTATTCTTTCGTAAAGCTAAGTATTAGAAAAAAATTCTTTGTGGTACATGCTTTTACAGCAAAAAGGAATTTGTAAAGCAAAGTTTTGGGTTTAAAAAAAAAGTGTGTAAAAACCAGAGTCTGAAACAGACCCACTTAAGACTTTCAACCTCCACCTACCTGAATGTGGAATAAATCCTCTGTCACCATAATATGCTTCTAATGTTCAGTTGTATTAAAAAGAGACAAAGAATGACAGACACCCATCCCCCTTTGCTTTAAATTCATGACCTATCAATTCTGGGCAGAGGAGCTTTTCTTCGTCACTTGCTATGTTATCAATAATAGGAGACTTATAATTGAGTCTAGGTCTCCCTGGGCCGTATTTTATTGCAGCTATTTTATAAGATGTGAGTCTAAGTTGCCAGCCATTTCACTGTTTTCTGAGACTGGTGACTACATACACTTCAGCCTAAGGAATTTTCTGACTTTTAACAAATACTCTCTTCAAGGATTCCTTGTTGGGCCCAACACCCTCCGTTCCTTCTCACCCCTTTCCCTA
>NW_024426552.1:30556698-30608723 GCF_017311325.1 Ursus maritimus
CTTGCCTGATGTGATGGTAAGGAGAACCACTCCGGGGGGAACACAGTCAGCTTTCCCAGAACTGCCTATGTGCTTTGGTAAGGAAGTAACTGCAAACTATGCTGAGTTTGGGGGAAGGCACAATGTCTGCTTTGATAAATCTGGTCTGGACCTTCCAACTCTACTCTTGTTTCAACTTCCTCTACTGCAATCTGAATCTATTCTGGAATCCTAGAGGACTACAAAAGGACAAAAGAAATTTCTTTTTATTGTTATAAGGTTTATGACCTTCCATTTGACGTTTGACAGTTGAGAAGGATTATTCTCTTTTCCTAACAGTCAGCAACTGCCTTGGAGACCCCAGCGTTATATTAAACAAGCACACTGAAGGACAAATTCTTCTGATTGGATATCCAAAATTAAATACAACATAAAGGGGTGGCAGTCTGGGGGTGTGTGGGATTTAAAAAGCAGGCTAGTTTTCAGGTCGTAACACTCACATTATCAGTAAGTTCCCTAGATGAATCAAAGTATTCGTCTGTCCAAAAGTCTTATTTAATGCAATAGCCCAAGTATAAGCGTTTCAGAAATTCCCATGATATTGATAACCCACAAATACTGTTTTTCACTTCAGAAACTCCTAAGTGAAGAAATCTTTAAAATGTGAAGTATTAAGGGATGTTTTGAGAGACCGCATCATTACAAGGTTTACAAATTCTAATTTAGGCTTCATTTGAAAGTTAGGAAAGAGAACACTGAAAATGCTCATATTTCCCAACTCAGGAGAAACAGATCTTTCTCTCGTTGTTGTTGAAGAGCAGAAAAAAGCACAGATTGGATAAGACCGACTTGATAATGTTCTTTCCTTTCTTTTCTTTTATGGAATACATATTAAGAATACTAATATGCTAGCATATTTACTTAAAATTCTTTCCCCTCCCCAAAACAGTCTAAGGGGAAATACTGGGAACTCTCCTCTATATATTAAAGGGCTATGTTTAGTCCCTAAATCAGTCAGCCTCAGTTTCCTCTCCTTTCCCCCTCCTTTAGCTCTCCAAAGGAACTCAGGTAGCTCTGTCAGTCGAAAGGGGATTTATTGTGCCACTGCACTTAGATCTCCCTCTGGAGATATCCAATTTTGCCCTATCTCTTCCTCCGAAAGGAAAATAAATGAGCTGGCTAAACTGTTAGATCTTACTTCTGGATTCTCCACAGATTTCTGTCCATGAATTGAAACCCTAGCTGAAACAACATCAAAGACATGAATTCCAATATTTTCCCAGAGTGATAGTCTGCCCAAGTGTTTTATTACTTGTCATATGCTTGGGACTAAGGAGACTTCTTCTTACATGTGAGTAAATTAAAAAATAGGATATCAATTTGGAAAATACTCCAAAATAGATATTTCTAATATTTGAGTCATGTAAAGGGTCCAATATAAAAATAAAGGAATGTTTCTTCAAAAATCTAAATTTACTATCATGTATATTCCTGAGAGGAATAGGGAATTTTTTATAAATGCTTTCCAGGGAAGAAGAGAAAAGTTGAAATGTTAATAAATACCCTTTTTTTATGTTCATTTGTTTGTTTTCAGGTGACTTCTATGGGCCATATCTTCCGCTGCATATTTTACATTCCAATGATCTATCTCATTGAATATATGCATCAACACTGTGACTAATACAGATATTTTTATTTCAATTTTACAGATAAGGAAACTAAGACTTTGGAAATCAAATAACCTAAGGTACAATAGCTTACGCTCAAACTCAATTTGTCTGTCTCTGTAACCCAGATTTCCATGATACCCTATGCCCCTGTGGAAATGCAGAGGAAACAGTCTTTAAGATATATGACCTCCATTGCTAACTTTAAAGTACCAGTAGTCAGTATAAGCTCAGTTTTCAAAGAAATATTCTGAAGGAAATGTGCGCTAAAATATTACATTAGATGAGGCTTTAAAATATATTTAATCACTCAACTTGCGGCACTTTAAAGAAGAAATTACTTATATCCCCTATAATTAGTAATAACTAGTATACAGTAGGCACGAAATAAATGTTTACTGGGTCATTACATATTAAAATACACTTGTTTCCTCACAATTGTATATCCATAAAATTCTGTGATATGAAAGATGGTTAGGTAGTTAATTTTCTTTCAAATTTATAAGCCTTTAAAATACTTTTCTAAAGACATCATAAAACTAACTTTAAAATATGTCGAAATACTTTATTTCATAATGTGCATTATAATATATATGTAATACATATATTGTAAGGAAATTAGCATTTGGCTTTCAAATATTTGTGTTGCGCGCACAGTAACATGTATTTTAATAATATATATTACATAGTTAGAATATGAAGCATTAACAATGAACGCTATAGAAGTTAAAAGTATAGGGGCAAAGGAATCTTTGAAAAACCATATATTGTCAAGTATTCAATATTTCCTGGGGCTTTTTGTTTTGTTTTGTTTTGCTTCATTACTAATTATATGATAAAGCTCAAAAAACATTTAATTAGAAAAAAATGAAGTACAGAATTTCATACTATAAGAAATACTAATTAATTTTAGTATTAGACAGTATCAATCATTGTATGTGATTTTACCATATGATAGATAAAAAATTAGATAAAATCTGAAACTACAATGTTGTCTCAAATTATTGTCACTTTCATAACATAAACTGCTGCTTACTGTAACAAGTTACTTCAAACTAAATCCTTCTATTCTACTGAAATTTACTTTAGATCTGAAGAAATAATTCTATACCCACCTGTTTTACTTCAAAATGAATAAATTATTCACTAATAATAGATCAGAACACCAACCTATATTTTAAAAAATAGGAATTTTTAATGTATGAGTTGAGTAGAACTGTACTGAAATGCTAAAACAAAGTATTATCAGCCTCCAGAAAAGTCATGGCAAGATGAAAAATGACAAAATTTGGAAATTTAAAGTTTCATTTTAAAATTTAAAAAAAGTCGTAAAATTTGAGTCTTCAACTGGCTGGCAAATGATCTTAGCAGCAATTTCAGAGTTATTATGAAATGATTCATTTAAACAATAAATCAATTAGGGAAGATTAGAAAGAGAAAGGCAATCACAAGGAATCAGTGTGGGTTCACTAAAAAAAAAAGCCATACAACCTTCTAGTTTTTCTGGAGTGGAGGATTGGGAAAATGTGATAGAAATTAAATATGATATTTTTATAAAAAAATACTAGGACAGAAAATGAGTATGCTTTAAAAGCAAAAGTAAACCAAACACAGTTAAAATAAAGAAATAAATCATAAGGGCACTAGGATTGTGAAGTCGTATAAATGACTTATAATGGTAAATTGAAAAAAGCTTTAATCTAATAGCTAAAGCGACTTAGTTTCTCTGATTACTAACATTATAATAAAGCTAGGATAGAAAAAAAATCAAAATACATGCACTCAGAATAGCTTATGGAAATATTTGCAAAGTGTCTGCCAGTCCAAAAGAGACTAAAGAGAGGGGTATGTTACCAATTGAAAAATTATCAGAATTCAGGCCAAGTATTCTGGCAGTCTCCAAACATCAGAACATTCAGACAATTTGGTTTTAGGAAGACAAAACGTTACAGAAAGAATCATGAAAATCTGTCCCACATGGAGATTAAAAGAGGAATCAAAGTGAAAAACATCAAGCCCTTACCTGTCAAAGTTAGAAACTAACAACTCAGTGGGGAAAGAGGAGCGATTAATAAATGCTTCACATATATAATCTTTGCAATTTAAACGCTACTTTTCTTTAGTGACAGATTTTATTACCTGCAATCAATCACCATTTACCAAAAGAACAATACACTACATATAAATATAGGCCAGAGCATCGTTACTGAAGACCTAGCAATTAAGAATTCAGTATTGGCGTACAAGACTGATTCACATTTTAAGTACAGCGCAAGGACTGGAGAGCACAAAGTCTCAGGAATGAAAAGGAAAGGTTAGTCAAAATTGAGTAATCGATGACAGATAATAATGAATTCTGAGGATGAAAGCTGTCATTTCTTGAGTACAAAATTCACTGTTTTCATTTTTTTAAAAAGTATCATCAAATAAGTTAAATGGTAATCTAAGTAAAGCTTTCAATAATAAAAATAAATTTCATATAATTCAAAATAGCTCTATATAGTGTAACCACACGTAAAATCGTCCAAGGGATCAAATACAGATTTACTTATAGAAATAAAAGCTAGGGACCCCTGGGAGGCTCCGTGGGTTAAGTGTCTGCCTTCAGCTCAGGTCATGATCCTGGAGTCCCAGGATCAGGTCCTGTGTCAGTCTCCTTGCTCAACAAGGAGCCTGCTTCTCCCTCTGCCTCCTGTTCCCCCTTCTTGTGCTCTCCGTCTCTCTCTGACAAATAAATAAATAAAAATATTTAACAAAAAAGAAGTAAAAGGTAAAGAACCCATATCAGCTTAGCCATAATTATATTTTATTCTTCTTAGGATCAAGTTACCTGATTATACTAGAGTTTGCTGCACTTATTCACTGTGTTATGCAGTCTGTTGATCAATTCAGATAAATATATGTCAATAGGCTTAACAGTGGTAGTAAGGAAACTAGGAATCGGCTTTCAAATACTGGTGTTACACATAGTGTACTTCAACTTATATAATCAATAATTGTTAGAAATAATGTCATTTGATCCAATATGGGAAAAATTCAAACCAAGCACTAAGACATGAAAATTTCACTATTTGAATGAACAGAAAGTCAAGATACTCGGAAATGAGCCAATCACTAATACAAATACCCGATTAGCTCCACGCAAGGCCAATATGAGCACCATGTTGAAGAACCTACTAGAATGTACTCTTAAGGTATATTTATTGTAAAGCTCTGACTTTGAAACAAAAAAGTATCTTTAAAATCCCACCATTTTGGGACACCTGGTGGCTCAGTCAGTTGTGACCGACTCCTGGTTTCGGCTCAGGTCATGACCTGTGGGTCTTGGGATCTAGCCCCACATTGGGCTGCACACTCAACACAGAGTCTGCTCGAGGATTCTTTCTCTCCCTCTCCCTCTGCCCTTCCCCCCAGCTCACATGCTCTCTCTCTCACTCAAATAAATAAAAAAAAACTTTTTAAAAAAAGTAAAATAAAATCCCATCACTTTTTGTACTCTATTTAACTACTGAGAAACTTTATTCATAGTATATATAATATCATTTGGGATTCACTTGTTGTGACTGTATCACACTTTAGAGACCACTGAATTCTGCAACATGGTGTCAATGCCATTCCCTGTACCTCCAATAGGATGTTAAGTTCTATCAAGGCAAGGATTTTCATCCACTCAGTCCACTGCTGGATCCAAGAGCCTACAACAGTGTTTAGCACATAGTAACCACTATATACAATTTACCGAGAATGAATGCAAAAGATCAACACAAAAGCAAATGATGATACTAACATTTTATAAAACTAGCTGATAACTTGGGGTATATTTATATTCTATACATTTTAAAGTATAATAAACATAAAAGAATAGAAGAAAGAAATTCTTGTGGAGAACATTAAGACCTCTAAGAATACAACTATTGGGGGGGAAAGCATACATCTACTGAGATCAATAAATATTGATATAAAAGTAAAACTTCCACATGAAAGAGAATGATAAAGAAGACAGAGTAACAACATAAAGTCAATGAGAACTATGCTATTCATTAGAAGAATTCACTGATATAAAGTACTAAAAGGCATGAAAACATCATCAAAATAAATCTAAACAAAAGAACAATATATAAATAGCACATTGGCTTATACTAAATTTAAATACAAAAAAAATCCATAATTTAATTTTAAGCCCAATAAGGGCTTAAAAATAATTCTGGTATATTATAAAAAAAATAGTTTAGATTTAATTTTTTAAATAGTTTTAAGGTAAAATGAGCATTCTTGCCACTTCTAACTGCATTCTTAATTTCAATATCCCTCAGACCATTCCTAAATGATATCTATAAACAGAGTTAAAAATCGTCTTTGAACGATTTTTGAATCGTTCAAATACATCTTTGAAAGTATAGCCACCACCTCCTTTTCATTCATATAAGGGACTAAAAATAATGCATTCACAGAGGAATCCCTATGAGGTGCTGTGTTAAAAACAAAACGCACAGTGAAAACAGGGCATATAAAACAGTAAAATTTGTATAAAATTATCTGAATCCACTGGTTTTGTTTTGTTTTAGAGAGATAGGAAGCGTAAGCGGGGGGGGGGGGAATCTTAAGCAGGCTCCATGCCCAGCACAGAGCCCAATGCAGGGTTCAATCTCATGACACTGAGATCAAGATCTGAGCTGAAGTCAAGAGTTGGACGCTTAACTGACTAAGCCACCCAGGGGCCCCTTATCTGAATACCTGCTGAATTTTTACCAGATTGAAAAAAGATTTGCATCTATTCAAAACTAAAAATGCATCTTACTGAGGATCTCCCAACTGGGACATAGCCTGTATGTGTATAGCCTTCTGGCTTCAAACAGATTCTTGAATCACATACCTAGTGAAGGACTTCTCCTATGCATATCCTCATACTCCTTATAAACTTTCAGCGAAGATTTTTGACTTCGGGCCATTGCTCTTAATGAGAAATGCTATATTACTTTAAGGAAAATTTTTGTTTAAAACACTGAGAAGCAAACAATACTTTAACACTGACTAATTCGGGCCTAGTCACAACCCAAATAATTTACTGCCAAATCCACCCTTCAACTCCAGCTTCAAACCCATCCTCAGCAAAACTGCCATGTCTATATGCCATGTTCATTGGAAGACACTAATAACCTGTGAAATGTATACTTTTAGACTACTGCATAGTGGACCTCTGTATTTTAAACTACTTTGGAAATAACCAGCCAAAATAAAATGGACAAATTACTTTCTCAATGATATAACAGTAACAGTATCACATATTTAAGCTAAACTGAATATGTGGAACCAAATTTTATCTATCATCAATCAGTCAGCCACCTATGATTTGCCAGTCATCCATCTATCTATCTATCTATCTATCTATCTATCTATCTATCTATCTACTTACATACTTCTTTACTTTGAAAAGCTCTAAAGAATGCAATAGAAAATTCATACGGTGTTCTGTAGACCAAAGGCTAAATATTACCTTTTACAGTCCAGGTAAAAAACACCTGTTTTCCTTCATAGCATGCAGATGACAAAAAGATAAAAACACTGCAATTACGAAACAAAAATCTTAAAGCTCATAGTTGTCCATTGTTGGGAGAGCTTCTAAGCTCTCCCTTATACGTGGAGGAAAACCAGTGACTGTGTTCCCATCATAAGATGGTTGCTCCTATTTAAACTGTTCATTGTCTTACCCCTGCAGTGGTTTATTCTTCCCTAAGTCACTGTGCTCCAATATGGTTCTGCCAAAAGCATTTTAAACTAAACCGAATAGCATGTGTAACAAATTTCCTCTGTTAAGTTGGACTTAATAAAAATTACTAAAGAATCTAACTAAGGAATTACAGGCAGGAGAGAAGACTGATGAGAAAAATTCTCATTTTCCCCAACAAAAGAGCCCACAATTTCAAATGGCACATACTCCATCCGCATTGGCACACGTGGGAGAGGGAGCGTGTGTGTGTGTGTGTCTACATACATCATGCCTACGAGCCGGATAGGTAAAACGGCATCATCTCTTTCTATAAATTTCACAGATCTTTCTACCCATGGTCTGACCTATACAGAAGGTTAGGCAAATATAAGCAAAACTCAAGTAGCATTTTTTTTTACCTTATAAAAATTCATGAACATCATTACCACATGCTTTCATTCATTTAAAAAAAAAAAACACCTAAATACCATCTGTGCACAATAGTCTAATTAGGGGATTAGAATCACAGACGCTTTGCTGGCTCACACGTTCAAGCACATGCCCCCTTGACCATTTCAGAAAAGAAAATAAAAGTGAACAATAGAAATGTAGTCAGGAGCATCCCTTTAGATTTAGCTTTGGCTACTAGAATTAACGAACCCCATGGAATTTAGCTGTCTAGCACTCCCACTGGAAATTGACTTTTTTTCCCCTTCATGTGCGTGCCTGCCCCAGCACAAGCCTTAGAATAAACTTGGCATCACATGAATCAGGTTTTAATAAGTTCAAACAACATTTTACAGAAGACTGGTAGTTACAGTCTGCAACATCCTACAGGGACCAATTTTTCTGGATTTGGTATCCACAATAGAAAAATCAAATGATAATACTAAATTGTTCTGAGAGAAAATAAATGACCTATAATCATTACTCAAGAGTAATGTATAATGTATACATGACCCTATAAAGATGTGTAATAGAACTTGTAATACCTATTCAAGCTTCACATTAATTTTAGGGTCTGTGAATTATAGAAGCTCAACTGGTAAAATGAGTTCATATAGAAAAGTCAAGGGGCATCATCTTTCTTTTAATTAGGGCTGCTCTTCTTCCTTACCCTAAATTCTAGTAAAATTATTGCACTAGAAGCATTTTAAACTATGAAGATCATACAATCAAATTTGATATATGTCCGACGAGTCCCACCAGCTAGGATCAGGAGATTGAATCCCACACAGCTATTTAAGATGTCAACAATTAAATACATTCTGCAAAAAGAAAAAAAAAAAGAGCAGTGAAATTTTGTTGTATTTCATAACCATAAAGAAATGTAACTTTGTAGATTACAAAGGTTTTCACCTTAGAAAATGTGGATGATGGGTTAGCACAAAGCTGCGATGGCTTATTGAAATGGGCACCTTACGTCTTCTCCATACAACATAGGGTAAAAATAAATTAATAAATAAAACACCGTAAAAATGGTAAGAATAATCACAGACTCAGTAGTTGAAGGAAAGGAATAAATCAGTTAAAACCTCAATTGTTACAACCATAATTTCTTTTTTTTTTTTTTACATTTAAAATAAAATGCATTATCAACAGAAATGCAAATTAAATGGTGCTACCACCAGGCCACTGCTCTTTTGACCCTCATGGCAACTTGAGACCCAAATTTTTATCTTTTTTTTTTTTTTTTTAATTTCTATTCCATCACAGCACTCCATAAGAGGAGTGACCAGTCTGCTAAAGACCAGCTCTTTATGTCCTGGGTTCATAAGACAGATCTATGTCCTGCTGGAACTAAAGTGCAGGCATTTTCAGCCCAAGCCAGCTATGTAACTAGGTCTTTTCAAGTAAAATTAGGTCTACACAGATTCTCCACATTCTGATCCAAAGAGAAAAAGCCCCAATTTAAACATAGCTTATAAAATCCAGAATTACACGCTGTTCTTTCAGTGGTCAGACTCTGCGAGTTACTGACTAGTACATTCTCTTCACATTCTGGAGGCCAGTTCTTACGAATACTGGCTGCTGGAACAATCTCATATTGTCCACAGATGCCGTGATGCCGCTTATTCAGCTCAGGAGTGGTGCCAGTGGAGGCTCATAGCTTCGGGCTGAAGCAAATTAATCCCAGCAGAGATGAGTTTTATTTGTTTCTCTAATAGTGGGAAGAAATACTGATGAGCACATTCTGAGCCCTACTAAGGAGGAGAGGCTGCTGAAGATCTCACCAACTCAATGTAGCATCTCCAATTTGGTGGGAAGGTAGGGGAGGGGCTCAGTCTGCAGGACCAGTAGGGCATTCACCTCCCAGACTCCTCTTTTCACATCACACGTACAGCTCTTTGTTCTCCTGTGCTCACAGTGGGAAGGGTTCGTCTCCTGTACAGATGCATTTCTATCTGGCACTACACATTCTTGGAGATAATAAAAGTGCCACTAAAAATTGTAAACAGCAACAACTAAAAGCATTTTTCTTTCATTGTCTAATGTTGAAAAGTCTGATTATTTTTAGACACTCCTCATCTTATGCAAGTATTCTGCTTCTCAGAATTTAACTTTGACGAGATAATTTTCTAACGGAGACACTATTTTCTTTATTCTTCTCTTATTTCCTATTGAGAATCCTTTCTCCCCAGGAATAAAAACTAACAGATTTTACGAACAACTGCATCTGAGTTCATGGCCTAGCACAGCAAACACTCATAGTAAAGGAATAGGCAAGGATAAAAAGAGAAATACTTTCCAGTCTTTTAATAAGAAATTCCTTTAACATTAGTTTATGGGCATCCAATAAGAGTAAAGCTACTAATTTTTTAATAAGAGCTACTAATTTAACATACTTTTAAGGGACACTGTATTAGATTAAATGGAAATAAACACACAAACAGAGGTTACGGATTTTTAACCCTTTAGTTACTGTTAGAGGGATAGTAAATAAGTAACACATGAATTTGGGAGTAAATTTTATGTTAGATTTGATGTGTATGTGCATTTCAGCCTTGTTTCCCATCTCTTCAAAAGATAATGGTATAGGAGTGCCTGACTGGTTTGGTCGGAGTAGGTGACTCTTGATCTCAGGGTCGTGAGTTTGAGCCCCATGCTGGGTGTAGAGCTCACTTAAACAAAAACTAAACCACCACCACCAAAACAAAACAAAACAAAACAAAACAAAAAAAACAACAACAAAAACCCTTAAAAAATAAATAAATAAATAAAAGATAACGAAAATGTGAATTTTAGACATTTCTTAACTTTGATTTTAGAGTTTCCAAGCAGTAAATATTATAGTTTAATTTTAGGGCAATTTTTTAAATTTAAAAAGGTTATAGAAATGACTACCTTTGGAGAAAGTGTGCACTGCAATAGTGTTAGTTGTACCTAGTGTAAGTACTAAGTTTTGTGTTCAATTTCTTGACTTTTTATAAAGGTAAAAAAAGGGGGGGGGTAAGGTATTGATATGTGAGAAAGGTCTCCGCCAAACTGAAAGGTAGTAAATACTTTTTGGCTAAAACAATGAAAGTGAATGACATATTCATCTGCTTTACAAACAAAGACCATACGAACATCCTGCATGTTCCAAACACCATTGTGTCCTGCCTTCCCTTATGTTTCTGTTCTCATCTGCTACATCTTACCCTTTTTTACTTCAAAATACAAGAAGCTGTTTTGAGCTGACATTTCGAGCATACGGCCATCATGGTGAAATATCTTCCAAATGTTTCTTCTCCTCTGCATCTTTCTGTCACCTCAGGGACTGCACACACTTTTTTTCCATGTTTCCCAACATCTACCACTGAGTTATCAATCTATGTCCTCAGGTCTTCTCCATTTTTTTGCCCCCCCCCCAGTCTCCCTTTATCTAATTACTTCATCTATTTTATCCATTTATTTCTCTTTGTCAAAAATTTGGAGGACATACTACTCAGTCTCTCTATGTTCAGAGGGAACCTCTGTTTTCCCACCCTTTTCTCCCACCTGCTCTTTTCCAAAGTAAACTCATTGAAATAAGCCATTGGGTTCATTCTACTAAACTTTTTTTTTTTTTTTTCTGGGACATTTGTGTTCAAGTTTTTAATTTTCTACTTTCTGTTGGTTAAAAAAAAAAGTACGTAGGTGGCATGATGGAATTTAGCACGTCAATAAAATGCAATATTTTGCCATAACTTCTAGGTGTTCTCTTAGAGAGACAATCACTGCTATGATTACCCCTGGTTATGTTCAAGCATAAGATTTTTAAATGACTACAACTTTCTGTCCTATTCCACGGCATTATTAATGATTTGTTATTATGCAGTACCTCTCACTATAGCATATACTTTTTTGGGTTCACTCAATCCAGCCATCATTTAAAACTCTCTCTCCCACACCTAATGCCTCAAGCTTCTTAGATTCACAGCATTTAGATCTGGAAAAGAGTTCAGAGTACAACCTTTCGATTTTATGAATGAGGGGCCTGAAGCCCAAAGAATGAAAGGGTTGGCCCAACATTTCACAGCAAACCTAGGACAGGGAAATTTTAAACTGCCTGTGTAAAGTGAGACAGCCTGACTGCACTGGGTAGTCCAAGACTGCGGGTGGAAGGAGTAAGAAGAATGGAGACAAAAAGGAAGGCAAGGGTGGGAAGGGGTGCCTGGGTGGCACTGTCAGTTAAGCCACTGACTCCTGGTGTTGGCTCAAGTGGTGCGATCCAACACATGAAGGGGCTCCATGCTCAGGGTGAGTCTGCTTGAGGCTCCCTTTCCCTCTGCCCCCTCTCCCACTGCACTCTCTCCCCAAAATAAATAAATAAATCTTCAAAAAAAGAAAAGTAAGACAAGGGTTAGACCATGAAGGACTCTTCCTCTATATGGCTGGCACACGGTAACCACTCAATACACATTTCATTAACTAACATTTTGACGCCAAGTAAAGGAGCTTAAATTTTATTATATATTCAATGAGGAGTCACTATAGGATTACAACATAGGAAATGGTGACAAAAGACCTGTACTGTAGATATCAGTTATTAACAGCAATACAGTGGAAGAATGATTTCTGTAAAATGGTACTAAAAAATAAGATATTAGAAGTCAAGATAGTGGTACTATAGGAAAGAAGGCAAAGGCAAAAGATTAAGAGGAGCTTCAGAAAGATTCTGAGATGCTGGTAAAATCCGATATATTGATCTGCATAGGGGTTCCATGGCTATGCTTAATTTGTTATAACTTATCTAGCTACATACTTATAATTCATAAAGTTTTCTGTATGCATATTTAAATTAAATTTGCATTCTATAAAACATTCATTATTAATTTGGTAAGCATTTTTGACCATTTCATTAGATCAATGGAGTTCCCAGCATTCAAGAAGAAAATATGGTTGCAAAACAATTAGAAACAGATCTCATAGAGTAAGGGAAAGAAAAAAGACCCAAAAATACATTGTGTGGCATAATGGCAAAAAGTTAGGTTAAGAATTACGTGAATTTTAGAGTCAAAAGGGCCTCAGCTCAAAAATTTGTTCTATCACTTCTTAGTTTGGGACTTACCTGTTAAGATGGACTTTTGAGCAGACACAGTGAAATTCATTAATGGACTTCAATCAACCTTATTTCTCCTGTCCTTATAATGTTTTATAAAGTTGCATGCAAACACAGAAAGTGATTCATTTAAGCTATAAGGTTAGAGAACAGTTACAAGATTTAAGACTTCCCAGAAATGACAACTGAGCAGGCTCCTGAAGCAGGAGCTAAACATGACCAAGAGGACCCAGGGAAAAGCATATTTCCCAAAAAACAAAAGCACACCCAGATACCACACTATTCAAGTCCAGTAAGACTTAGTAGTTCAGTGCGTGTGTGCGCATACAGGAGACGAGTGGAGAGAGACAAAAGGAGAAGCTGATATGTTTAAACCAGGTTGTGTTTAAACCAGGTTGTGTTTAAACTATGTTGTGAAGGGCCTTGTAAGCTAATGCAGGAGTGTTTTGCTTGGTTTGCTTTTATCCTATAATTATGTGGTCGAACATAAATACCAGGCTCACCTGGTTTCTTGAGGTCTGAATAAGAATGTCCAAATCTCCCTTCCGAATCCTTGGCGGTTCAAACACCTCCTCAAACTTTAGGCCAAATCCCTGAATGCTGTTTTTCAACAACGATTTGTGTCACATTGTATTACTGAATATGAGACTGAGACTCTTCGCGGTTTTCACATGACCCCACCCTCAACAACAAAAAAGTCCTTTCCAGACAGCATTTGTGACTTTAGTCCTCCTGTCTTCAGTGGGAAGATAATGAGAAGACTGTGTTGCACAAATGCATATAACTTCAACAATAGGTATTACATTTCTTAAAGTGATGCCTCACAACAAAGGGGATCTGGGACGGAGACATTCTTTCCTGTTCATCTTTTTCTGAATGCTGTTAGCAATTTATTACTGGCAAGTCACTGATTGACCAATTTGGAATTTTTATAGGTATGTGGGTTTTTAACATCTTGTCTGATCATGGTAAGAAAATGTCAGCTATGCTATGTGCTACAACAAAGCAGCAATTTCCAGCCTTTTGAGGTAACAGACTTGAAACATCTAATGATAATAGTCATAAAACAAGTCTTATTTCAAATATCCCTTTTCTTGCTCAAAAACAACACCCCATTTTTAGAATGTTAGTCCAGTTAAAATTAAGTAACCATTTTGACCCTAAAATGAACACTGTCAGCAAACAAACAAGATTACAGAAGTCCTTTCTCCACCTTGAAACAGTAGTTCTTTACATTTCATAAAGCCCTCTGGGTTGCTTTCTTGTCTTGACTTCAAAGAGATCTATAAAGCTTAGATCAATTTTGCAGTGGCATACAGCATGATGAGAAATGAGCCTGACTCCGTGTCAGGTCATGGTGAACCAACCTCCAAAAATGCTAACAACTGTACAAGTTTTATAAAAATTCCCCTTAGTGGTGCCATGAAATAGCTAGCTATTACATTAAGATTGGTTGAAACCTGTAAGTCATTCAAAAAAAAAAACTGTTCACCCATTGGTTTGATGTTTCTCTTGCGTTACACTAGATTATCAGCAGAAGTTAACAACGGGTCCTTAAAAAAATACAATACTGCCATCCTTTTTATGACGAGATGATGCATTCTACACAGAGATACCTTCTCTCAAAGTCCATGTTGGAGCCCGTATCTACAGATAACAGAAAGCAGGCTTCTGAGAAAGAGATCTGACCTTATTCAATGCTGCGATTTCAAGAGTTAAACTGTTAGGAAGCTCTTAAAACTGATCAGAAACACGTTCACTATATAAATAAAATGTATTAATATTTCTAGCACGAAGTAAAACAGTGTTTTTGCTTTCCTTGTTCTATATTTACATTAAGCATTTTTTTTTTCAAAACATGCCAGTTTGTGTTTATTTCATAAATTTCAAAAAGAATTAAAGATGAGCCAGGACGGCACATTTTTTCACATATGCTGGAGCAACATATTAGGGGAACGCTACAGGCTACAGCACTCTTTCTTTCCAAATTGAATTACATTTCCAAGTTTACCATACATAGAACCCTAAAATTAAACGAGATCCACCAACTTGACTTTTTCAGAGAGCCATGACGAGGAAGGAAGCACGCGTGTGCATGAGGGTACATACAACATAAACATGATTCTAATGAGGGTGGACACCGTCTTCTAGTGATTGATGCACCCATGATGTTTCTTCCCAGTTAGGCAGAAATGTTAGAAGTCAGCAATTTGGTGGAAACGGAGACTGCCATGTATATTGCCAGCTGGGCAGCTTGACAATATGGGGTTTTGAATCCTGCTCGGGAACTGTGTGTTCATAATAGCACAAGTCTCATTTGGATTGAAGGAACAGAGAAAATAACTCCAAGGAAAAAGACCAGTGGGGAAAGTCAGTCAGTAGAAAAGGATATATTTAGAAATGAACACAATTTAAAAATTAACAATTACAATACAGGATCTAAAGAAACAAGATGGGAAGAAATACAATTTTTAATAAAAGTACAATGTTCCAAGCTAATGATACTAGGGCATTATTCATTTGTTCTTCCTCTTCCTTCTGTCTGACTGACTCCCCGAGTGCTGTCAAATTTTACTCAAATGTCTCCCTCTCAGTACACCTTCCTGTGCTATTCTAAAGGAAACCCTCTCTATCCCCATTGCTCTCCCTATATCCCATTCACTCCCTTATTTTGTTCCGCAGCACCAAAACCTCAGGTGCATCTTTTTCCACTAGAATATAAAATCTGTGAGGGTCAGGAATGTTTTCAGTTTTGTTCACTACTGTATCTCCAGGATTCAGAACATTTTTTAATAGACTAGGGGTTTCATAACCATTTGTAAATAAACAAAGAATTCCCATTAGAGAAATTAGGATAGTGGGGAACAGCAGCAGCATATTTTGCTGTCCACTAAGATATACTCTAAACTTATTTTTTCAGTCTTATTTTTAGTTATCAGGATACTTTATCTGTTGATAACAGTTATGTTAATTTTTTTTTCCTGTGCAATCTAAATAAGTGGTTTTTTAAAATATTTTTTTCTCGTTCCTTTTTATATGGAATGATATTTCCCAATCTGATAAAGAAAGAATTATACCACAAGAATATTAGAAAAAATCAAGGTGGGAACCAGTTCAGACAATAATAAAAAATGAGTCAAAGATATGTGATTACAGTTGCAGCTTCAGTAATGGCTGAGCAGCTTAAATTAAACTAACCCACCCACAGATAACTATTATATACTTTGAACAAAAAATAAGGAACAGCTCTTTGAAGGCACTGGGGAGTGACTAAAAACAGGCATAAAATGGAGAAGATTTGACCTTGAGACAAGGAAACCGCACTGGGTATTAATGCAGATTAGTACACTCTTCCACTAAGGCACTTGCCAGGCAGAAACAATGTGTTAGAACTCAATCACAGAACTCAAGCAGAAAGCCACAGTTTTATTGGCCTGAGATGTAAGAGAATGAAGCTCACAACTGCCACAGTAGCTAGAAATTGAAGGAGAAAAATATCTCAGCAATGAGAGTCACTTATGAAGGAGCTCCAAATCTGCATATACCCTCCCCTCACATCCTTGAATGACCCAAATAGCACATGTGCAGTGGAGACCCCATAGATCCCAATGGGAAGCATAAGCTAAAAGACCAAAAGAGCTGAGATGAACAAAAGGTGGAGTTGAAGTCATGCTATGTTGGAAGAGCCACATCTTATGAATAAAACCATGTCCTACACAGAAGGGATTCATCTTGGACTAAGTACAAAACCAATCAACCAAACAAACAAAAATTCATACTAAAGGAAAGTAAAACCAAGCCACCACAATGTTTAAGGTGTCAAAATATAGTCTAATTGTCTGCTGGGAGGAAAATTAACACTCTTCAGGAAAAGATAACAGAACATAGAGTCTCTCCAATGTCTAATTTGAAATGTCTGGCACACAACCAAAATTTCTAGACATGTAACTAATACACAGGAATATGCTGATGAACGAAAAAAAAAAAATTCCCTAGAAACAGACCTCAACGGGATGCCTGGGTGGCTCCACGGGTTAAGAGTCTGCCTTCTGCTTAGGTCATGATCTCAGGGTTCTGAGATCCAGCCCCACATCGGGCTCTCTGCTTAGCAAGGAATCTGCTTCTCCCTCTCCCTCTCCCTCTGTGCTCTCTCTCTTTCTCTGTCTCTCAAATTAATAAAATCTTTTAAAAAAATAATTTAAAAAAAAGAAACAGACCTCAACATAGCTCTAACAGTGGACTCAGAAGACAAGGGCTTGAAAACAGTTAGTGTAAGTAAGAACAGTGACTTATGGAAAAGATGGTTATAATAATTGAGCAGATGGAGAAATTCAGCAGACAAATTGAAAATGTTAAAAAGAATAAAAATTACATTGTACATCTGAAAATAAATAACTACCTAAAATGAAATTCATTGCATTAGCCTAACAGCAGATTGGAGATGGGAAAAGGAAAGGTTGGTGAACCTCAAAAATGGTCTCTAGAAACTATCCATCTGAGGAACACAAAGAGAAAGTATTGAAGTAAAATGAGCAGAGCCTCATGGGCAGGTGAGACACAACAGAATGGCCTAATATACATGTAAATAAAAACTACAAAAGCAGAGGTCAGTGAAAATGGATGGAAAAGTATTTTATGGAATAATGGCGAAATTTTCTAAAGTAAAAGTAACCTTAAAAGTTCCAAGGAACGTTATGAACATCAGCATGATAAATCAAAAGAAAACCACACCTAAACACATCACAGTCAAACTTCGGGAACACAAAATTAAAGAGAAAGCCTTAAAGAAACCAGAGGAAAAGATGGACATAAATTATATCTAATTTCTCCTCAGAATCAATAAAAATCAGGAGATAAAGATTGTTAAAAGCGCTGAAAGGTAAAAACAAAACAACAACATTTTAAAATATTCCACGGAACTCTATATCTAGTGAATATATCCTTCAAAAATGAGGTGAAATAAGGCCATATTCAGATAAAGCCTGTGAGAATGTACTGCCAAGAGAATTGCGCCACAGAAATGCTAAGTGAACTTCTTTGGGCCAAAGAGAAATTACACCAGATGGAAACCCTAAACTACAAAGGAATGAAAAGCACTAGAAATGGTAGACATGTGGATAACTGAAGGTGATTTTTTTTTTGCATAATTTCATTTAAAAACTAATTCTTTAAGCAAAAATTCTAAAATATTGTAGGGTTTATAACAAGTCAATATAAATTCCGAAACAGCACTACACAAAGGATAGTGAAGGTAAACACAATTATGCTGGTACAAAGTTCTGACCTTTTACCTGAAGTAGTACAACATTGATGCTAAGTAAACTATTATCATTTAAGTACGCATATATTTATACCTAAAACAGTAATTTTAAAAATAATAGTACAATTAAAAAGAATATGGCTAAAAAGCCAATAAAGAAATTAAAATGGAATACTAACATATATTTGATATATATGTTTGAATATATGCATATATATTTGATATATATGTTTGAATATATGCATATATATTTAACCCAGAAGGTGGGAAAGAAAGCACAGAAGAACACAGTAACATGGGGAAAAGAGAAACTGAATGACAAAGTAAAAACCCAAACCCAAACATATTATTACAGTTAATTACATTAACTGTAAACTAAGTATTCTATTTGATAGGCATAGGTGTTATTAGATTATTATATTGGTAAAATTAGATTAAAATTAAAAAGCAAGACTACCTAGCTTTGAGAGATGGACTGCAAATATGGATATACATACAGGTTACAAGTACATGGATGGACAAATGATATACCATGCAAACAATAAATATAATAAAGCTAGTGTGTCTATATTAATACCAGACACTGTAGAATTCAAGACAAAGAACCAAGGAATAATGGGATATTTCACAATAACAGTGTCAATAATAATCTTAATTTGTATGTGCTTAATAAGAGAAAAAAGTTTTAAAAAGTTAACAGAACTAAATGGAGAACAGATTAACCTACAATTATTTTTTTTTTTAACAGGCAACCCAGTTTTTTTTTTTTTTTTAAGATTTTATTTATTTATTCGACAGAGATAGAGACAGCCAGCGAGGGAGGGAACACAAGCAGGGGGAGTGGGAGAAGAAGAAGCAGGCTTATAGCGGAGGAGCCTGATGTGGGGCTCGATCCCATAATGCCGGGATCACGCCCTGAGCCGAAGGCAGACGTTTAACCGCTGTGCCACCCAGGCACCCCCAGATTAACCTACAATTATATTTGAAGATTTTAACATCCTGTCTTAGAAAATCTTCGTATTGTTCAGATGTCCATTTTGCACAAATGATCTATAGATTCAATATAGTCCTAATAAAATCAAAACTGGTTTATTCTTTGGTAGACATTAACAAAGTTTATTCTAAATTTTTTGAAAATTTTAAAGAGCCTAGAAAAGTCAGAATAATTTAGAAAGGAAAAAGATGGAGGAATAACTTCATGATTTTAAGTTCTTCATGATATAGTAATCAAAAATGTTTATGTATTTGTTTTTGGCATAACCAAGGACAAATATATCAGTGGGACAGAAGAGAAAGTCTGGACATAAATGCACACATACACAACCAATTCATTTCAGTGAAAGCACCAGGGCAATTACGTTGGGAAAGGAAAGACTGTTGAACAGATCATGCTGGAACTCCTGGATAAACATAGGAAACATACGAAAAATAAATTTTGCCTCCTTCTTCACACTACACACAAAGATCAATTTGACATACATCATTGATTTAAATGTAACAACTAAAACAATAAACTATCTGGAAGAACACATAAGCACCCTATTCATGACCTTGGAGTAGGCAGAATTTTTTGGACAAAGACAACACTAAACATATTTTTTTTTAATGGGTAAACTGGACTTCATCAAAATTAAAGCCTTTCACTGATCTGAAGATACTATTAATGAAATGCAAAGGGAAGCCACAGACTGAGAGAAAATATTTTATCTCTATATTTACATGATTCCATTTATATGAAGAGATAGAGGATAGATAGATAGATAGATAGATAGATAGATAGATAGATAATTTGCCAAAGGATTAGTATCTAAAATAGGTGTTGTTGTTTTTCTAAGATTTTATTTTTTAAGTAATTTCCACAATGTGGGGCTCAAACTCATAATCCCAAGATCAAAAGTAACATTATCTACAAATTGAGCAGCCGGGTGCCCCCAAAAATAGGTTTTAAAAACTTCTACAAATAAATAATAGGAAGACAAAAAGGCCCCCTAAGCGGGCAAAAGACTTGGACAGAAAATTCACAAAAGAAGATATACAAATGTTTTATAAGCACACGAAAAGAAGTCCAACATCATGAGACATTAGAAAAATCAAACGAGGGGCGCCTGGGTGGCTCAGTCATTAAGCATCTTCCTTTGGCTCGGGTCATGACCCCAGAGTCTTGGGATTGAGCCCCCATCGGGCTCCCTGCTCAGCAGGAAGCCTGCTTCTTCCTCTCCCACTCCCCTCGCTTGTGTTCCCTCTCCCCCTGTCTCTCTCTCTGTCAAATAAATAAATAAAATCTTTAAAAAAAAAAAAAGAAAGAAAAATCAAACGACACCACATTGAGAGAGATCTCATATTCACTAGAAAGCCTGCAATAAAAAGACTGAAGACACAGAAGATAGTGAGGATGTTAAACATCTGGAATAGTCACACCACTGGTGGGAATATAAAATGGTACAATCACCTTGGAAAATTAGCTGCCTTTTATAAAGTTAAATATATAACCCAGCAAATTCCAAACTATTTACCCCCTCAAATGAAAACATAAGTCCATAAAAACACTTGTAAATAACATTTCTAGCAGCACATTCATAGTAGCACAAAATCAGAAATAACCTAAGTGTCCATTAATGGGAGAATGGGCAAACTGTCATATATTCATACAGCGGAATTCTACTCAGTAATAAAAAAGAAATGAACTACTCATGTGTGTAAACCGGTGGATGCATTTCACAAACATATGAAATGAAAGAAGCCATAACAAAAGAGTACATGCTGAACAGTTTCATTTATATAAAGTTAAAGAGCAGGATAAACTAATCTATTAAGATAAATATCTTAACAGCAGTCATCTATGATGATAGAGATTGACTGGAAAAGACAGAAAACTTCTGAAATGATGGACATGTTCTATATCTTGATCAGAGTTATAGTTCCTTGGATGTCTACATTAATCATTATTCATCAGATTGGGTAGAGATCTATACATTTCACTCTAGGTAAATTTTACCACAGTAAAAGATATGATGGTCTATTTCCTAGCTTGATATTTACTTCAAAACTAACTTCCCTTTTTTTTATTTTTATTTTTTTTAGAGAGAGTGTGCACGTCCATGTGCGCACCAGTGCGTGTCTGGGGGAGAGGGGAGGAAGAGAGAGAATCTTTAAGCAGGCTCCATGCTCAGCGTGGAGCCTGTCTCAGGTCTCAGTCTCATGATCCGGAGATCATGACCTGAGCCTAAATCAAGAGTCAGATGCTTAACTGATTGAGCCACCCAGGCACCCCTCAAAACTAACTTTTTATTATTTGTTTGTTTGTTTGTTTGTTTAGATTTTATTTATTTATTTGACAGAGATAGAGACAGCCAGCGAGAGAGGGAACACAAGCAGGGGGAGTGGGAGAGGAAGAAGCA
Organism: Ursus maritimus; assembly: GCF_017311325.1. Lineage (NCBI taxonomy): Eukaryota > Metazoa > Chordata > Mammalia > Carnivora > Ursidae > Ursus > Ursus maritimus. The sequence continues at coordinate 30,578,234 of NW_024426552.1, forward strand.
GGCTCATAGCAGAAGAGCCTGATGTGGGGCTCAATCCCATAATGCTAGGATCATGCCCTGAGCTGAAGGCAGACGCTTAACCGCTGTGCCACCCAGGCGCCCCCAAAACTAACTTTTAAAACATAAAATTTATCAAGTACTAATTATCAAATAACTCATGATCAGCTAATTTGAAATACCAAAAAATATGAGATCTGTTTTTCCAGAATTTGACATTACAATCAGCACTAAAGTATTCCTATGTTATTCAGCTTTTGTGTTCACAACAAACTTCATTAAAAACTAATTGCTGACTCTAGAATGGTCCTTTCTATATCATTGAAACAGAGTAAGAAAGAACTCCTAACACTTTAGCAGTCTTCTGTAATTTAAAAGTATTCTTTCTTGACATCATAGGAAGGTTTTTTTAAATCTAAAATACTTGTGGTTTTGGGGGCGCCTAGGTGGCTCAGTCAGTTAAGCATCTGCCTTCGGCCCAGGTCATGATCCCAGGGTCCTGGGATCAAGCCCCAAGTCAGGCTCCCTCCTCAGTGGGGAATCTGCTTCTCCCTCTCCTTGCCCCTCCCCCCAACAGCACTTGCTCACTCACTCTCTCTCTCTCTGTGTCAAATAAATCAATAAAATTTTTTAAATACTTGTGGTTTTGTGCCAGTACCATACTGTTTTGATTACTGTAGCTTTGTAGTATAGTTTGAAATCTGTCGGTGTGATACCTCCAGTTTTGTTCTTCTTTTTCAAAACTGCTTTGGCTATTTGGGGTCTTTTGTAGTTCAATACAATTTTAGCATTACTTGTCCTAGTTCTGTGAAAAATGCTAGAGCTCATAAATAACCCCACGCTTAATGGTCAATTAATCTACATCAAAGATGGCAAGAATATACAACAGGGAAAAGATAGTTTCTTCAATAAGTGGATGGCTACATACAAAAGAATGAAACTGTTCCACTTTCTCATACCATATACAAAAATAGACTCAAAAAACCTGAAACCATAAAACTCCCGAAAGAAAACACAAGACAGTAAACTGTTGGACATCAGTCTTATTAGCAATATTTTTCGGATCTGTCTCCTCAGGCAACAGAGACAAAAGCAAAAATTTATCAAAAAGATAAATGCACCCCTAAGTTCATTGCAGTATTATTTACAGTAGCCAAGATGTGAAAGTAACCTGAGTGTGCACTGACAGATGAATGGATAGAGAAGAAATGGTATGTATATGTATATACAATACCTGTATCATGTATACATATATGCATACACACACATACATATACATAATGAAATATTACTCGGTCATAAAAAAGAATGGAATCTTGCCATCTGTGACCACATGGATAGACCCAAAGGGTATTATACTAATTGAAATAAATCAGACAGGGAAAGACAAATACTGATGATTTCACTAACATGTGGAATTTAAAAAGCTAAACAAATGAACAAACGAAACAAAACAGGAACAGACTCATAAGAACAGATAACAAACTGGTGGTTGCCAGAGGAGAGGGCGTTGGGGGGATGGGCAAAATAGGTGAAGAGGATTAAGAAGAGCAAACTTGCACTTATAAAATAAGTCATGGGTATACAAAGTACAGCATAGGGAATGGAGTCAATACTGTTGTAATAACTGTATGGTGACAGAAGGTGACTACACTTATCATCGTGTGCAATACATTTCATAATGCACATAAATATCGAATCACTACATTCTATACCTGAAACTAACATCATATGATATATCAACTATGCTTCAGTTAAAAATAATGTCAGTTGTATGACATGGGGAAAATAATCTCATGACAAAAGCTATAATCACTGTATAAATTTTTTGTCATAAAAAGCTGTATCTATATAGAATGTACACAACTTGACAGGCTGGGAGATAAGTATAACCGTGAAACCACAAACTATGCAATAAACATATCCATCAACTCCAAACCGCCACTAATGTTTCAACTCATACAAGTATATTTAACTGTCGGCATCTCTTCTTCATTCTTGTTACAATGATATTTATATGAGGTTGCAATATAGACTGTTTTCAGGCACTTTTTATAATTCTTGCTAGAGCCATTCCCAGTGATAAGCATTTTAATTAGAATATTCTGGGATGTCATGAAACTGAAATTTAGGTCTAAAAAAAATAGAAAATTATAGAAAAGAAAATCACCGGGGCTGCCTGGGTGGCTCAGTTGGTCAAATGTCTGATTCCTGGTTTTGGCTCAGGTCATGATTTCAGGGTTGGGAGACTGAGTCCTGCCTCAGGCTCCGTGCTCAGTGTCTGCTCAATATTCTCTCCCCTCGCCTACCCCCACTCACGCACATGTGCGTTCTCTCTCTCTTTCACAAATAAATCAATAAAATCTCAAAAAAAAAAAAAAAGAAAAGAAAATCACTGGTAATTGTAATTTTAAATACAATGACAATTTTAAGTCTAAGCCTAAATGATTAGTAAGATTTCTAATTTTTTCTAGATTAAAAAAAATAATGTTGAATTGTTCAGAGACAGCACAAGATCCTTATTCTATATGCAAAAATTTCATTGTATTATATAGTTTAAATTCAATTAAGATTTAATACAGATCCCTGTGCTATGAAGCTGCATTTCTGAGCCACAAAGATGATAAAGACATGAAGAGAAGAGTTTCCTTTCCTCTAAAATATATGAACACTGCAATTCTACCAAAGTCTGTAGTACACCCTTAGGGCCACCTACATGCTTCAACTGTTATACCTTCAGCACATGAGATCAAAGAGTGACACATCAGAAATAAAGGTAAGGATAGGGCTGCTCCACTGAAATTAACTGCTTTGTTGCATTGAAGGTAAACGCCAATATTCGGTCATTTCAGGAAAGATGTGTTCTAGGGATAGATTTCTCATGGGAAAAATTTTGTCAGAGTTCTTCATTAATAATCAATATAGCTGAATCCTAAAAACTTGAAAGCACATGAATAGAAGATGCGGGAATGAGTTTTGGCTTTCATCATACTGTGCACTTGACCAGGAGGAGAATACCTGGCATGCAGAGGAGTTCAATAAATATTGATAAATAAAAAGAACGAATGAAATTAAGAAAAAAAAAAAACGGGTAAAAAATCAGTTCATTACCAATTCATGGAGATTGACATTTCTAATTAGATGTGATATAAGTCATACCTTGATGGGGAAAAGAAATGTAAATTTATTTGCTTAGGTAGTAGATAATGGTTAGAGTGTGGTCTCTGGAAGAAAGACCTGGTGTGATGACATTGGCCACATAATCAACTTGGGCAAGCTATTTTATCTCTCTAAGCCTCGTCTAAAATGGCGATAATAATATATACTACATTATATTAAGTGGAGTTATCATAGGAATCTATCTAAAGTGTTAAGCACTGGGAGTGGTAATAGTAACTGCTCAATTAATGTTTTATCATCATCGTCATCCTCACCTGCTATTTCAAGTGCCAATCATTATCATCATCGCCATTACCCCGAATGCCAAAATGAAAGACTAAAACATCTCTCTTTAAATCAATTGGATTAAAAAGCTATAATATTGGGGCGTCTGGGTGGCACAGCAGTTACGTGTCTGCCTTTGGCTCAGGGCGTGATCCCGGCATTATGGGATCGAGCCCCACATCAGGCTCCTCCGCTATGAGCCTGTTTCTTCCTTTCCCACTCCCCCTGCTTGTGTTCCCTCTCTCACTGGCTGTCTCTCTCTCTGTCAAATAAATAAATAAAATCTTAAAAAAAAAAAAAAAAACCTATAATATTTGCAGTGAGTGGAATAGTAGAGTGTTTAGTTCATGTTTCTGAAGAGTTTAGTTCTCTTAATTTTTATGCCTAACTGGACCATTTATCTCAGATCTTTCGATTATACTAGTCTCATCCTAGTTTACATTAGTCTGAGTTTTCTTATATCCCTTGTATAAAATCCACTACCTAGTCATAAAATTCTTCTTGCTGCTTCACTCTCAAGAAGGGGAGTTTCACCCAGTCCTGTATTCCATCAGGAATTGCCCTATGTTTCTCCCCGCACCTTAGTTCCCCGGATTTCATGAAAAGGAAACCTCATTCCCCACAAGCAAAGAATACCTGCAACATCTATCCCTTCCCCCATCCACTCTTGCCCATTGCCACTCACACTGTGGTAAGCACAGGTCTCTGGGAGATGTATTCTTGACATCTCAAGTTAAAATTCTGAATGCATTTGTCATAGGACCCCTGCTGGGTCTCATGTATAAGCTATTTATAAACATAAATTCCATGCCTCTGTATAAATACTATTATTTATAAATTATAATTTTCTTGAGTAGGTTTAAGAATTAACCACCATGAGTTTTAATGAGAAAATAATTTAAAGGTTGAAAAAACAATGTATTACACTGTGGGGGGGGGGAGGACTTCTATGTAAATTAAAAATTACCTTTGTCCCCCTCTTTCGTTCAAGCAAACTCTTTCATATAGTACAATGATGGACTTCTCTAAAACATTACTTTATGACAGATTTTTCTCTAGGATCTGGTATTAGAAACTAGAAGCTTGATGATCATGAATTAGTATATGAAAGACCACAAAAGGGCTTTTGCTTTTTTCTTAAGACTCACCTATTCTGAACTTTGGCATACTTGCTTTCCTATTCTTAAAAAAGGGAGAATAGATCTCTAAAACTTCTAGTAAGATTTCTGAATACTCGCAGATAAGGTTTTGTCACTTATGTGAATCTCAATTTCTTTGCCTATAAAATAACAGTTCATTTACCTATAAAATTCAAACGTCAAATTAAAAGAATGTATTATCTTAACTGTGAAAGAAAACAGACCAAAATGGAACCTACGTTAATATTGCCCTCAGCCAAAACACCATTCATTTTCAAGATAATCTGACAACCACAAAAATTCAAAGCTATGAAAAATGTGAAAATGGCAATTAATGTGCTATTATTATTACTATTATACATATGCCTTGACTATTTAAAAAAATTAAATACACAAAAAAACCTCAGAGATTTATGTTTTTGAAATAAACAATACTGAAAACAATACTGAATACTCATCAATGTTTACCTAATACTTGTTCATTCTTCTGATCAATTATAAAGATTATTTAGATATTATACAAAGGATAAATGAAGCTGCATTTTGTGATCAAACTTTTGTGATTATATTTTTAACTGTCCGCGGATATTCAGTATTTATGAACAACTGTTAAAATAGAAAATGGGTTTCCCAGCACCTCAATAATAAGAAAGATAACACAGAGGAAACAAAGAGGAAAGAGGAATCTACCATGAAGTTTTTGTCTTAGAAATATCTGTCAATTACAGAAGAACAACCAGTTAGGTTAAAGGAAAAGAATAATACAGCAGAAGCGAAATGCCATTGAAATTCACCAAAATTTCCAAAAATAAGAAGCCTCGCTATTCTGCCTATTGTGGCTGCCATATGTGCCTGCAGGAATCCCCAAAGACAAGAATGGAGTCTTTCAAAACCTCTGATTACACCCCTGTTTTAGGCCCACCTCAGGCAGCCTAAAGGTTCTGTTAATCAATTAGCTGGTTCAAGCTCAGCCCAGAAAGGGAACACTGTAAGGTGGGAGGCTGGGCCACAGGGAACAAAGCTATCTATTGCAGTGGATGAGCTTTTCTTGTGCATATGCACGCGGGCCATTGTTCCCTTCTTGAAGAATCACATTAATCAATGTTCAGAGCTGCACCTCCGAAATAGAGTTGGCTGTTCCTCAGTGATTTATTACAGAGCCCAACATGCCTTTGACATGAAACAAGTTGGTAGTTTGGAAGCTGCCGGCGGAGGGGGGTGGAGAGGAACGGTTTGAAGGTTGAGGGGTGCTAATGCAGACACAAATCAGTTCCCTCCAGCAGTCAGAAAAATACTGCTGCTGACAATTATGGTTACAAACATCCGTGCTTTCTTCATTGAAGGCCACATGTATTATTCTGATCAGCAGAATTAGGGAAATGCTGAGACTTTAAAATTGAAAAAGAAAGGGAAGGAAATGGGGGAGGGGTAGAAATTCAAGGTGAGGAGGATTACAATCAATGAAAAAGGGTGTCCTTGTTTTTCAGAATGGTTTAAGCTGTTAAATTTAATTCTTGTTTATGGGATATATATTTTAAAATGCTTTCAGTGGAAAGAAAACCATATACATCCAACTGCCTTATTAGGTGACACAAATTATAAAGTATAAAATGTAGTATAAATTTAAAAATAAGTCATGTTGCACTAATTGAATATTCTCTTGTTAAACTAAATGACCAGAAACTTGAGTATATCAGTTTAAAAAAACCAACATTTTCCTTGGGTGAAAAATGTGCTTTTGGCATTATCGTCACAAAAGTTGATCAAGTAAGTTTCACTTGAGGAGGAAACAGTGGTTGTGTTGTGGTAGTCGTCTTAATTCTCAACATAATTTCTTTTGAACCAAAAGCCATTTTTAGCAATAACAATCACATATTTTGAAACAAAAATCTGGATACAACATTTGATGTGTTTCAGATGACCTATTTGGCAATAGGACTGAATTTTTCGGAATTGGGACCCTCCTAGAAAATAAGGAGCATGCTTTTGTCACAGGTTTAAGAGCAATCCTCAAAATTTCAAAGATGGGAAGAATGCATGTTTAATTAGTCCTGTTAGATAAAAGTAATTATTCATCACCATTCACATATCTTAACTGCTCAAGACATCAAAACCTTCAGAGACTTAACACTATAAGAAACAGCTGCTTTTGGCCAATTATGTTCTGGGCTGTCAAGATTCATAATACTCAGAGTTCCTTCTCCCTATTAAAACAGGGAAGATTATTCAAATAGGTATGTTGACTATAGTAGGAATTTTATCTTGACTGAAATGAAAGAATGCATCCAAAGAGGATTGTATTTCCCTTTCTTTGCTTTAGTTTCCTAAGCCGTAAAATGGGATAACAGTACTAAACAACAGGGTTGTTTTGGGAAGTGCCCAATAAATGTTTCCACTTGTTTGAATTTTAAAATATTGAGTGATGTAATAATTTCTTCAAACATTTAAAAAAATGCATTCGCAATTTCTTATTTTTACGCATCCTGTATTCATAAAAGAAAAAAAGATGAAGGGGAGGAACAAGGGAGAGGAATTTCTAGGACTTGAATTAGCCACTAGATATACCACCAATCCCAACAATGAACGAGTCCGCCTACACAAAAATAATTCTTCGTTCATAATCGGATGGAGTCAGAATAGCAAAGGTAAGAAAAAGCAGGAATACGGCCTGATTTACTCCTATCTGTTGTGCATGGAATGAGCATGTGTGCACGTACACTCCCCCACACACATTAGGTTCTCCTATCTATCCACAGGGATATTTGTAGAAGGGAACAATTTGGTGTAGTTGTGAAAATGACCAGTATCTTACCCTTACTATTCTGTACTTCAAAGGTCTAGGCTAGGGATTCCAAAACTTCTCTGAACAATGGAATCACCTGGGATCTTTTAAAAATTCCAAAACCCAGGCCACATCAGGGATGGAGGAAGGGGAGCGACTGACAAGAACATCAATATTTTTAGAAGCCCTCCAGGTGAGTCCAGTGTGCAGACAAGTCTGGGAACCATAAATGTATCAAAAGCAATTTCTAGGCAGGTACCATGTTTAAAAGTCAGGACTGAGAATAGCCCTGATGTATCTTTGTATATCCCAAGTAGTTAGCATACTTGTCTTTTGGGTTATTTTTTCATCAGTTCACGTCATCGAAATTTTTAAAATGTTTAATTAAAACCTTAAATTAATGAGATACTTTTGAGTGAGAATTTGTGTGGTGCACTTGTGTTATTTTGAAAGCAGCCTGGATTACCAAGAACACATTTTTAAAGAGCTATCATTGTATTCTTTTTATACTTATTATAGTACGCTATAACATTTATTTAAACCGAATATATTTTTCAACAGATTTGTAAAATGAATCAACATTTATATCATTCCTTTTCAGTAAAATTGCTAATTCATAATTGCACATGAGACACAAGAAGAAAACCTTATGGCCATAGCTAAAATTTAAAAAGTAGTACATCAGGGCTCCTGGCTGGGTCAGTTGGTGAAGCATGTGACTCTGGATCTCAGGGTTGTGAGTTTGAGCCCCATCCTGGGTGTAAAGGTTACTTAAAAATAAAAAAATCTTAAATAAATAAATAAATAAAATCTTAGGGGGAAAAAGGTAGTGCATCACTGATGGATCCTCATTCTTGACTAGGAGCAAAAAGATATAATAAGGAGGTGGTGTTCAGATTTGTGACTTGCATTTATCAAATGCTTGTTCATATACAACTTACATAGTGAATGGCAGAACTGATATGTGACATAGTTAGTAAACAAAAACACCAAAGAGCCGGGTCATCCTTTTTTATACTTCATATCTATTATCTGTATCTATAGATATACTGATATCCCAAAAGTGATTTATCTTTTTAAATAAATGTCATGTCTGCCCTCAGGTACTTTGTAAATAGAAAAAAAAAAAAAAAAACAGAAGCTGAAACGGGCACAGCCTGGGTATTGGCAGAGAGAGCGAGAATAGGAAGCCCGGAGGCACCAAGAGTGCAGCATGCCCCAAATCCCTAGGCATCATCCTGGAGTCAGTGCATTTGTTCTTTCTCTCACTTTCATCTAATTTATTGCCAGAGTCCTGTGCCAGGACTAGTACCCCAGTGTTCACCCAATTCTGGAATCATTAACTGGCTCCATTTTTTAAATAAACTTAACAAAATTTCAATATTTAAAATATTAAGTATCCTTTTGATCTAGACTTATCATAGAATTAATAGACTAGTCTTTTTGTTTCTTTTTGAAAAGATAAAGCAATTAGAGGTAGAAGGACAACTGAAAAGGGGTGATTACATTTTCCAAAGATGGCAATCTGGGCTCCTATAAAAATGCCATGCTATATGACTTCCTATACCTGGCAGCTATTAAAATTGTAGGTCGCTTTCACTGCAGAGGAGACAGACTATCATAGTCTCATTAAGCAACTTATAGAAGCGATTATCATTCAATGGTAATACGCAAGTCAACAGTCAATAGCAGAATGCAGGGTTATGCGCCACTACAGGTAAGATGACCCTAGTTTGGGTTAATATACTCCTGTTTTTGTATTAGACAATATCTAGGAGCCAGGGACACTGAGGATGTTTACTCTCTGAACATAAATTTTAACAACCGTAAATATGGCATTGCTATAAGGCAACAACAAAAAGAGACACACTTGAAAAATCAACAAAGAACTTACATTCGAAAGCTTCTACTAACATCACACATTCATTTCGATGGTTGAAGAAATGCAAACATAGCATATATTTACAGATTTTTAATAACCATTTTTCTTCCTTTTTTACCTATTTGTTACAGTGTTTGCTCCCTTAAAGATAACATCGTTTAGAAAAGCCAACATCCTATAGGATAAAGGCAACCTCTATGAATTCGTCAATACGAGAGGTTAGCCGTGGGAATTTAGACAATGAGACAGATGCAGATAATTATGAATTGTATTATGAAATGAAATTGCCTTCAATAGCATCGTTAGGATTTCTTGTTCTCAAACCCAGTCTGGAGCCCTGCAGTTTCTCTCCGGGTACTAGGCAGGAAAACCTTTGGGACCCTGGATGTGTGAGGCTATTATTTCTGGGCTTTGGCAGTAAGAAATATGATCTGTGCCCCAGGAAAAACACTGGAACCGGAAGACGTGGTAGTTTAAGGCTTGACCACAAGAAAACAGAAAGTTCAGTTACACATAATTGCACTTTTCTAAGATAGAATCAATACCAGCATATTAACAAGCAGTTGTTAAATTAATATTTAAGTTGACTCACCAATAAAATTCTCAATACCTTTAAGATTATTGCATAATTCCTATCATTCTTCAATATTTATATAAATATAGAATGTAAACTAGAAAATCATTTTTGATTATTTAATTCTCAAAAAATAAAGGTATAGATTCATGGGTCTCAAGTTATTGTATTAAACATTCAGAATATTGTGGTAGGCCTAAGAACATAAACTTCTAAAGTTCTTGAACTGTAGATCTGATAAAAGAACTTGAATGATGTTCTCAATGAAAATGTTGGCTGCCAAATTAACTAAAATATCTGTATTAATATGTGCATTTGTGTTTTAAAATTAAATCTTGTTAAATATTTTTCAATAGCACCCCCCCCAAAAAAAGTCTCAGGGAAGACGGTTTCTACTTGCCTACATGCTTGCTTTAAAACATGAGTGTATATGGGCAAATCCTTAAGCATGCGGATGTTCTATGATTCCTGAGTGTTGAAAATGAAATGTTTCTAAATTGATCTTTTATATTATCTTTAAAAACAAAAAAATATTATTTGAGTTACAGAGTATGTTAACCAATTTCCAGCTTAAAATAAAAATGTTATCTTTTTCTCCAAAAGAAATCTCATGGCCTAGAATGAAATGGGAAAAAAAAAAAAAAAAAGAAATTGGGAACAAATCCTTTTATAGTATAAATTTTATAGAAATTACAAAAAAGAGAAAGATAAAATAGAAAATGAAATGTAGCACCTTTATTCATCTCATCTGTCTCTTTCTCATTATCCACCATGGAGACATTAACAACAGCCTCACTACAGAGAGAGAAATTGCTTGTTCATTTATTGTGAGAATCTTTTTCAGATAAGTGGCAATTTGCATCCTCATGAGCAATGTATGGCAATGTCTCATCTGGTCCAATGCAGTATGCAATTTTGCACACAATGTCATGCTGACTTGAAGTAACTAGGATATATTGCTTGCATAAGAAATATAATGGGGAGGGGAGATATCCACATTCATGTCTTCCAGCCCACAATTTCATTATGCCATTACAATCAAGAACACAGCAGATGCCACACCTGAAAATATTAGGAAGTTAATTAACCAATGGAATATCATCAGGGACTTCCATTCAGCCAACAAAAATAATAATGTAAAGTTCACTCAGGCTGGAGACAGCAAAAGTTTTATACAACTCCTCAACATTTACCAAGAAAAAAAATTAATAATGGATGGGAATACACTCTGAAGAGATTTTACTTTAAAATATAGTAAATATAAAAGAGAAGCAATGTAAAATATTAAAACTTACTAATTATAGATAATTTCTGGTATCCAGTAGGGATTTTTTAAATAATGCCATTTATTTTAAAATGCTCTTTTAAATTGTCAGAAAGCTTTTAAAATTATTTTTGACTAAAATCAAGAGGGAAATTTGACTACAATGGGAGTAATGTATCCTTCTCTAACAGGAATGATTTAAATCTGTGAAAAGTGAGGCCTGACAGGCATAAATTGGCTCCTGTCTTTTGATATTTAGAAGATGCATTAGCTCTCTCTTCTTGACAGAATACAGTATTCCATAGGTAGATTAGACCCCATCAAATGTCTACACTAATAACATTTGTGATTGCCCATCTTTCCATTACAAGTGGCCACTTTTTCCATTGTTTTCTTTCTGTCATTTACTACTGGGGGGAGAGAAAAATCGTTTTGATGAAATATAAGGGACCTTTATAGTTCTCTCCAAAAAATTACAGCTTCTTTTCTTACACTAGACTCCAAGTCCGTCTCACATTCTAGAATCTTTGATAAACACCAGCCTAGAAAGCAAGAGAACTCAGGCAATCACTTAGTCCCACTAATCCATGACCACTTGATATTCTGGTATCTTTGATGATTTTCAAAGCTATTTTATAAGGGTAAAATATTTTCTATGCTCAATGAAATAAATAATTAGAATTTTATAAAAAGCCTTAAATAACTGAAATAAAATGCTTCTAACATTTTTAATACATGGTGAACTAGAGCTGTGTTTAAACATGCAAATGATATTTGAAATCCAAGAATAATTTTAAGCCCTATTTTAGGTCAAAGAATTATCTTAACCATAGTACTATCTCCATAGAAAATAAATCCCTCCCTCATTTGCAAAGATTAGGTGATAAGGATTTTTAAAATCTAAACTGATCTCTTTTGCTGTATCCTTTGCTGGCTTCAGAGCACAAAGAATAACTTTTCATGTAACAAAATTTTCCTTTTGTGTTTCCTTAAGAAGGCAAACAATACAAAATTTCTGTCGAAGGGAAAAATATTAAACACAAATTTATTAGTACAGACACATTGTCTCATCTAGTCTTATATTCCAACCTATAGAGCTTTATTTTTCCTGTAGTTAATTTTCTTTTACTCCTAAATCACAGAAAGATGGAATTATGGTCAAGTAGAAGAAGATTTTGAAAATTGCTCATTTATACATACAGGGTTCAAGGACTACTCTCACAAGAAAGAGGTAGCCACAATTTAATGAGGCAGAAACATAACTGTCTTCTATTATATACAAATAAATAAGTAAAAATCATAAATATAATTAATGTTTGCTGCTTTATATTAACATAATCTTTACCGAGGTACCTTCTTTTGAGTCCTCTTTTAGAATTTCAAATCCCACACACATTATATACCATAAATATTATTGTTTTTCAATTTAGCCAACAGAAAGTGTTAGCTTCTGAACAATTAAATACTTTCTCCAAATGTCTGTTTTACTTTTGGAAGTTTGTCCAGCAACACACCCATCCCCAACACCTGCCTTCCAGCTTAACTTCAAAGGGATATTTCATATAAAAGCATCTGAGAGGGGAAAAATCTGACACCACACTTGTTTGAGTCTCCATTAAAAAAAAAAGAAAAAAAGTATAAAATAAGCAAATGTATATTTATTTCTTAAAAGAATGAGGCAATCAAAAAAAAGTTTAGAAGTGTATCTTGCAATGACTCTTGATTATCTTAGACCATATGATAAATTAAATATGAGAAAATAGGCTATATTGTCTTGGTTGAAATTCAGGCTCTGTCATATACCCATCACGGTGATGTTTGGGTAAGTTAACTTATCACGCTGAAGGTACTTACCTCATCTATAAAATGGGAGCAAAGATTTTATTTACCTCAGGGATTGTTTATGAAATAACAGCGATCCCATATGAAGCATTTATAACAGGGCCTGACACAGAGCACTCAATAAATGTTAGGTGATGTCAATATAATTATATTGGTCAGATAACTACAATTATTAGTGTATATACACATTATATAGTCATATATATTTATTTATGTGCTTGGATGTGTGTATGTATATATATCTCATAACTAAAGAGCATGAATCAGTTCAGTAGGTTTAACTTCACTCTCCCAAAATTCTTAAGTGCTGCTATAATTAATTAAATAGCGATACTGAATGGAACATATAATCCATTTGACAAACTTTTATGTACTATGACATTAATCCACTGTAAATATTCACCACAGCTAGTTTTTCTTCTAGCCCTTAAGACCCTATCCCTGGCAAAGCTGTAACTAGGGCGAAAACCAAACAAGCCAACAAAAGTCCCCAAATATCAGTAGCTCATCCTTTACCCAAACCTTATTTATATCCATGAGGAATTGGGGCTGGACGAATAAGCTCCCAAAGTAGCTCAGATGGCCACGCTCTTAGCAAATGTTGGCGCAAACTGGAAAATGACAATCATCCGAGAGAACTCAAGTAGTATGGGCTTCGGTGCCTACCTAGTCACACAAACACACAGACCCATGGACATACACACACCCTATATCTTGTGGCTTCCCTCATATTAGAATTCAGAGAAACGATAGACCACAACAATTAATAGAGGAATTTCTATTTTATGTAAATGTGGTCATCTCTAGTTATTCACCAATTCATTCTCTCAGGTACTAAACTAATAAAAATGATCCCCTATTATAACAGGAACTGTATCTCAAGTTTGCTTTTAAATAAGCCCAATCCCATTCTTTTCAACTGAGGAATCCATTACTATGATACAAATACTAAAGCCATATTTGACTAGGGTCTTATTTCTATATAATCCCCTAAATTGCTTCTGCACATTTAAAAGTAATTAAAGCATAAGGATGATGCAGAAAGAAGAATACAAGTTTCTGTTTAAACTAAACATATCAAAGTTAGGAGATTATACTTTGTCATTAATTATGAATTGAACTGAATTGACTTTAGTACTTCTGTCTAAGGAGCCCTAAGGGACTATTTTTATTTTCCCTGAAAATGATTAGGTAGCCACTACACGAACACTTCTCTTTCCCCCTTCATGCACTCTAGCTCTGAAATCTAAGGCAACACTGAGATATTTAAACGGGGTGGAGTGGGACAGCGGGGATGAGAGAAAGAGATCTCAAACATTAAAACTCTGTTGTTGCTAGCTAGCACTAAATAAATGGATAACTGAGTATACCTGGGGCAGGAGGAGTGGGGGTAATATATATATATATATATATATATATATATTTTATTTATTTATAGATAAATAGATAAAAAGTGTGCACAGATGCACTATGAAAAGGTCCAATATTTCATACTTAAATGTGTTCTAAAATTCACATAAATCTTCAAGAGAAGTAGTATTACTCATTTTTAGGAGAAGAGACTGAGCCCTGGTGAAGTAAGACAACTAGCCAACACTCACACAAATAGTAAATGTTGGAGACAAGATTGGGATTTGAGTTTGTGCTTTACCAACTGTGATAGATCGCCTTCTACAGCTGATGGCATGACTCTCAAGACTACGTATGCTTGTTGAACAAGTCAACATTTTAATCAAAGTGGAAAAATGGTATAAATGTGGAGGGGAGGGATTTTTTTACTTTGTTTTTGTTTTCTGCTTGTTTCCCTGTTTTGGATACATATTATTTAGGTATCACTAACAAGAACATTCTTATTCTTGAATCCTGAGGTCCTCCCTGCCATATTAGGTCTTCTCTGACAATCATTATGAACAGACCAGCTGTCCAACATCGCTCATAAAATAGTTCCTAATTCACACAGAATCACTTGCCCTGAACCCCTCTCTCCTGTCTTCTTTAAAAAGCATATGTCATAGCTGCATTTCAACTAGGCTCAAGGAGTGCCTCATCTGTGAGCCATCTCAACGGACAACTAACATTCTGAAGTGCACACAAAGTGGGACCAATAGTGCCTTACTGTTAATTAAAACCATCCTGACAGCCACAGACTTGGCCTTTATGATCAGCTTCTCTCCATGTTTGCTGAGTTGAGTCAACACATCTGCACCTGTAGGCTGGCTCAAGATGAATCAAATGTGAAAACTGAAGTGATCCTTGAAAAACAAGAGGGTCGGACTCCTTTTTCCTAAGATAAGCAATTCTCCTCTACCAAATGTGTATGTGTGCATTCAGTCCAATCTTTGGAACATCACTATTATTGCTAACAAAGGAACGTTAGACATTCTGATACCTTAAAGCAGCTGTTCTCAAATGCTCTGGGGTCAGGAGACTTTTGCACTCTTAAAAATTACTGAGGACCCCAAAGTGTTTTTATTTATGGGAATCCTATCCATTGATGCAATATGTTAGAAATTTAAATGGAGAAAAATTTAAGATACTTACTAACCTACTTTAAAATAAAGATAACCTTATTAAATGTCAATATGAATAACATTTTCATGAAAACTAACTATATTTTCTCAGACAAATAAGTACAGTGAAAAGAATGGCAGCATTTTACATTTTCTCAGATTTGTTTTTAATGTCTGGTTTAACGAATAGACAGCTCGATGCTATCTGTCTATTTCCACGTTCAGTCTGTTGCAATACATTATTTTGTTGAAATATATGAAGAAAAGTAAGCCTCACAAAGACATCTAGGTAGAAAAGGGAGAAGTATCTTGAAAGCCTTTTCAAATAATTGTGGATAGTCTTCTCTCATACTATACCAACAGTCAATGTTTAGTAGTTCCTTAAATGTTAGTGGCAATGTGGAATCTGAAAACACATCAGCGAACTTTTGGTAATCTATGGTATAACTATATTGTTTTGCCTTGCCCTCTGCGTGAATCTTTTACCATGCATGATTTTGTGGACTCCCTAAGAGGACCTCTGGACCAAACTTTGGGAATCACTGATGCAAAAAAAACCAAAAACCAAAACAAAAACAAAGCAAAACAAAACAAAACAAAAAAAACACACCTCTGAAAAAAGTATGAATGAGTGAACTTAGCATAGTGACAAAGGAAGACACAGCGATTGTGCAAAGAACCTTATAAGAGGATTCAAGATTTCATTTACTTCATAGTAGTAGATTTGTGAAGATTAGAAAAGAGGCCCTCTTGGAGACCCAGCCTTACAAACTTGGCTTAGAGATTAAGGAATCCTTTGGACTATAGCCTCCATTTGCTCCCTTGGCCAGATTGATCTTTCGCAGTGAACAAACTATACAACCATATGTGGCGGTCCTAGTTACATTAACGGACAAGGGACAGCAATCCACACAGAGTAGAAAAAATAGAAGAAAAACAAATTTGCACTTGTGAGCCACGACAGTGGCTGATAAAGTTCATGTTATTCTCTTTTATTCCTTCACTTCTGCAGTTAATTCATGACAAGTGTGACAGTTAAAAGTTCATGATCAGTAGAAATAATACCGGGTCCCAGTACATGGCTTTTATTTTATGATGTGGGTATTGGGTGGGAGAAATTAGGTACAGAGAAAACATTGAAAAAGAAAGAAACCCAATTTTTAAATTGTAATAGTAAGAGCTTTTTTAAAAAAAGTGAACAATTCCCTTCACTTAAAAGCAATAAAAATGAAAACTGCTAGGTATTTTTTTTCATAAAAAAAGGTACATGCCACCCAAAGAGAGTGACTTTCGGTCACTTTAACAAGACTATAGTGAGAATAAAATGGAATAAGAGATTTTAAAATAACAAATTTTATAGAAACTGAAATAGTTTAAAACTTTTTCCTTTAAAATTTTGAGACCACTAATTTTAGCTCATTTGCATCAAGTAGGTGCATCAGTGAAGAAAGATATTTATAACTAAATTAATTTTCAGCAAAAATTAATTTCTATCTTATTGCTCTTTA
Organism: Ursus maritimus; assembly: GCF_017311325.1. NCBI lineage: Eukaryota > Metazoa > Chordata > Mammalia > Carnivora > Ursidae > Ursus > Ursus maritimus. The sequence goes on from NW_024426552.1 coordinate 30,595,176, forward strand.
AATTATCATGCCACCTGCAATAATAATAATAATAATAATAATAATAATAAATTGTCATGTCATGCAGCAACCATTATAAGATTCAGAATACTCCCTTATTCAATTTACTTATATGTAGTTACAATGAAAATTTGACTTTTACCAATATAACTTGCTATCAAAAACAACTAGCTACTGCCTACTATATCTGGTGACCAGAGGGCACAGTTCTGCAACTACAGTAACTGCTAAACATCAATGTCTTCAGACACTTGTGCTGTGTGGCAAATATGCAAGTTTGCAAAACAGAGGGTTTATGAGTAATGACTCATATGTACTGGAGTTTACCAATAAGTCTGAGTTGCCATTTAAAATGAATATATTAAATGCTAGTCATGAGTAGAAAAATTACTATATTTGGTACTAATTGTGGTTCTTTTTTCCTTTACCACTGTCTGAGCACATTAGAATCACAGGCTGTGCAAATCTCTCCCCTTTGGAAAGTCAGACTCTATCGCCTCCCTTATGCCATCCGTTAACGTTAAGCTTCACTGTACCAAGAAGCTATGGGCATTGAAAGTACACACTGTAGCAGTGGTAAGGACAGTTTCTATTCCACAAATGAAAAGCATGCATGAGCTGTACTGAACATTAATCTGCACCCTAGAGCTTGCTAAAATCCTTCTAGCAGACTTTTTTGGTCAGCCTTTCAACATAGATACAATAAAAATGTAAGATGCATTCCATACTGTACTCTAAAAAGTCAATTTTAGAGTTTTACTGAAAATGAGCATTAAAACCCAAAAATCTAAACATGAAGCTTAAAATAATTCAAAGATTTATTTTAATTACAAAAACAATTTAAATTACAGGGCTATAGGTGGTAAGGCAGAAAGAAAATCTACCATGAGACATGCTTTTCCTCGTAATGATGAATTATGGAACTCTGCATTTCAGGACAGGAAACTGGTGTTTACCATGAGTATCTCTACTAGATTTCACTAATGCCCTGTGAAGTCAAATTCCAGCTGGCCCCAGGTGTATTACAAATATATTCTTCCTTAAACGAAAAACTACATTCACATTAACTTTGAAATTGTTCATAAAATCAAACTGAAAATTATATATAAAATCATTTTCATATTCACACAAAGGATTAAGTTATAAATTCCAAGCTGTTTAGAAGTATCTATCTACTTGACTCAAAAAGCAAAATATAGGGGTGCCTGACTGGCTGCGTCAGAAGAGCAGTTCGAGCCCCATGTTGGGTATAGAGATAACTTAAATAAATGAATAAATAAAAACTAGAAAGAAAGAAAGAAAGAAAGAAAGAAAGAAAGAAAGAAAGAAAGAAAAATGTAGCCAATGTGAGTTCTATACTATTAATAGGATACAAGTTTTACCTAAAAGTTGCAAACCCAAAGGTTATCCCTCTAGGAGATAAAAGGTACATATATTATTTATATGTTTATTTTCTAGAGAGAGAGTGTGCGTGGGGCAGGGGTGGAAATGGGGTGGGGGAGGGGGAGAGGGCGAGAGAGAATCCTAAGCAGGCTCCACACCCAGCACAGAGCCCAACACAGGGCTTGAACTCACGACCCTGAGATCATGACCTGAGCTGAAATTAAGAGTTGGACCCTTAACCAACTGAGCCACTCAGCTGCCCCAAGACATACATATATTAAGCCCAATGAAGTGTCTTAAGAATAACAAACACCTTTTTTCTAATTGCATGTTCACAAAGAAACCTTGTAATTTGATTTCCTGACAGCAAAAGAATTTATCTGTGGTTATGAATATTATGGTCTTCTAATTAACTCAATATATCATCAAACTGAAAATAAATAAATTGTTACTCTCATTTCCTTTTTTTTTCTTGAAAGAAGGTATTCATTTGACATTTTTATCAACGATATATCAAGGATAAAAGAGCAATTCCAAGAGAAAGACCTAGTCATTTTCTTACAGCACCAGTATATTTTGGTAAATAGTTACTTAATTTTAATATCAGGCATGATGCAATTAAAATAATTTATAAAGTAACTGTAATAACGATCAATAGTTATCGCTGCTTAACCATTAGGTATCCTAAACTGATTCTAATATTTTCAATTATAAAAACCGATGATGCCACAATAAAATAATAAAATTATATGACCCTGAAACTCTCCAAAATTTAATATAAAGCTAGACATCCATAGCAGCATTTCACGAAGACATTAAGAGAAAATATGGGTATCAAAATACTCCTGAGCCTATTATACTACTTAATATTTTTTAAAGATTTATTTATTTATTAGAGAGAGAAAGTACATGCAGAGGGGCAGAGGGAGAGGGAGAAGGAAAGCAGCAGACTCCCCGCTGAGCCAGGAGCCTGACACAGAACTTGATCCCAGGACCCATGAGATCATGACCTGAGCAGAAATCAAGAGTCAGATGCTTAACCAACCGAGCTACCCAGGTGCCCCATACTACTTAATATTAAAGGACTTCTTTGTTTTGAAAGAGAGAATAAATGAGTAATACTACATTCACACATCTTTAATGTATTAGACAATCAATAGTGGGTATATGTTTATAAAAGATTCTTCATGGCCCTATAGAGAAAAGTCTTCATAAACTGAAATTTCAAACCATTTTATATATTTCAAAGGTGTCACATATTTATTGTTTATATACATAATATGTGCAAATGTCAAGAGGTATGTGTGTATGTATGGATATGTTTCTGTGTGTGTGTGTTTTAAATTTCTATAGCTTTTTTTTTACTCCTCGGTAAAAGATTACTTTAAATCAGACCTACATTCACCTAAGAAATGGCACTTTTGTAGAGTTTATCCTAAGGAAGCAGGAGAAAGTTTCACTCTTTCCAATCCCACTAATAACAAAACTGATACAACTCCTAGAAGGAATCAATGAGAATATGAAACGTTATTAGGTAATTCATAAGAGAGTTGAGTCAAATATTAAAGAAATCTTGAGGACGACTCCACTGTGGAAGAAGAAGATTAGGACAGAGAGAAATGGGGAGAAGAGAGAAATGACAAGTGGGAGGAAACGTTGGTGGTTTCCCTAAAGCCCCTCCCAAATCCACCAAGCAAATGTTTTTACAATGGTTTGCTCATATGCTATGGCAAATATTCTAAGTATTCCTCTGGGTAATTTCTTCATTAGAGACCATAGTTTTGAAAGTTATTAACTAACTGAAATAGGCTGAAAGCAAGGTTTCAAAGTATTTTATAGAGCAGACATTCCCAGTGTGTCCTCTCCGGCCTAGCTTCATCACCCACACCTGGGAACTTGCCAGAAAAGCAAATTCTCAGGCCCAATCCCAGTCCTGCTAACTATCTGCTAACCCAGCAATCCAGGTTTGAACAAGCAAGCCAGCTGATCGGATACACACTACAGTTTGATAATTCCTGTTCTACCCTTGAATTACACCCCAGGGAGAAAGTTGGGTCAGAGATCATTCAGTTTGTTATTGCACTAAATAATGCCAACGATTGCAAAACCATGTAAATAGAAGAAGTTGGCCATTAGAAAACATAGAACCACAGACATGAAAGTACTTGAAGGAAGTAATAGATAATTAAACCCATACTTTGAGAAGTTCTGAAATCCAATCTCTGGGAAATAATTATTGATTTCACATTTGTAGTTTTGAAGTCTACTTTTGTAGAGCATAGCATAATCTTTTTAATGAAACCGACATACAAGAGCACCAGCCACAAAATTTACTCAACTGAAATGGAGTAAAAGAGCATTCACCGTAATAAACAGGAATTGCGCGCATGTGAACTCCCCCTATCCTATCTCATTCAGTTATTCGGTGAGCACCCTTACCTCTTTCACAGATAGGGGCTGTATTAGCGATATTGACTCTGCAATACTTGGACCGAGAGCTTAAAATGATGCCCCGTGTGCTCCTAGAAACTGCTGATCCTGATCTTACGAAAGTGAGTAAGAGTGTCATGCACCAGTAATCTGACCTTTAACCTGAGCCTGCCTTTCGGGAATTTTGAGACAGACTAAATCAATTGATATGGCCATTACAATTGGAGGCCCTGTCAAAATTTTTACAGTATTTGAAAGGGGTAATTGGAATCTGAAATGGACTGTAAGCAACATGGAACTCCAGTTCTCATATGCCAGGAATCCAACAGACTTTGAATTCTTCTTTACACTGAATAACAGGAAGCAAGCAAAAATGTTAAACAACAATTTCCAAGCAGATACTGAGGGATTCTACTAGTATTATTACAATATATGTCCAGCAATTCTTTCAATAATAGATGAAATGGTGGGAGGTAAATAACTTATTAAAAAATGACATTAACAAATATCTCCTGATAGTGTGAACTGACGATTTTCCCTGAAAACTCCATAATTTTGCAGAATATGGAACATAGGGAAGAGAGTTCTCTTACCTAGTTCAAAGGAAAAATATTTTACAGGAGAACCTAGTGAAAGATAATCTTTATTTTCCATTTAAAACACAATTAAATTGAAGCTTAAACTTCTCAGTTTCAAAAACTAAAGTATATGGCTTTTTGTGTGTGTGTTTGTTTGTTTTTATTTATGCCTGGCCCACGAGGGGCTTTCTGTAGTGGACAGAAAAACAGAATGCTTTTTAACATCAATGTGTGTTTTGAATTATACTAACAAGCAACATATCAGCTGCGAGGTGAGACTACGTTGAAAAAGACTGCTTCAGCTTACGGAAAATACCAGCTGTCTCCACTCTGTGAAGACGGATTACCACCTGTCCTGTTATCTTCCATACACAATACAAGGCACGCTGGCCATTTTAACCAGGATAACTGTACCCATATGTTCTTTAATTCTGGTCTGCATGCTGCCTACCATTAAATATTCGTAATGGATCATTGTAAATAGGAGATTAGCATGGGAGACAGGGTGTTTAAGCAGAGTCTAAGCCTCTGTTTTATTAAACCTCCTTCCTTGTTCTTGAAACCTGTACAAGAGAAAATATTTGTGATAATATCATTAATTTTAGGTAACTAGTAAAGCATCCAAGCATAAATGGAAAACAGAGTTGCATGTGCATTTTTTTTTTTTAAGGCATAGGAAGTTCAGGCTACATGTCACAATAAATTAAACCATACGTTGCCATTAAAAAAAAAAAAAAACCAACACATTCATTAACCTTGAAAATGATCACATACATAATTTGCTAGAAGCAATTTTGCTAGAAATTTCCTCCTTTTCTCATCAAAATGTTACATTATTGAACATACTTGACAGAAAATAGGATATGAAAAGAAGCACAGATTTTTAAAATATTATAGCTGAAAAAAGTTACCTTTATTTGAAAAATAAAATGTATATTTAGAAGGATGTCAGTTACTCTACTAAGTCTTTAGACAACAAATGGGGACGGATACATAGGATTTCTACTGCGGGATAACTGGAGTAAAAAAGGTGCTCCATTATCAAATGCATTTATTTATCTGGTCAGCTTAATAGGTAACCAATAGCACATGAAATGTGATGATCAGATCCTGAGTTCTGTTTTAGTGAGTGCAGGCCTCACTTCAGCTACATAAAAATCAAACACAAAGTTGCGGCCCTACTAAGTTTATAGTACATGCCGGAGTGAACTGAGCAATGGACAGAACAAGAGGGCCGCTAGCAGCTGTTTTCTATTGTAATCAATATCTAAGACCTCAACTCAGTAGGATATGATCCTAAATATTAACTAATAATCTAAAACAATGCAAAAAATAATTTACAAAAACACCCTACAAAGTATATTTAAAATCCCATTGCTTCATATTAGACTAACTAGAAAGATAAAATACCCTCAAATATAATCTCTCCACGGTAAATAGTCATAAATTCCAGTCCTGTTGGAGGGAATAATAAATTGATATTTGCAGCTGTATTTAGTCTTATCTTATTGAGTTCTGATTTATATTAGTCAAATATTTTATTTCTTTCAACTTGTGAAATGCTAGAATTTCTAATTAAACTTTGAAATAAAAAGAATAGGGAGAAGCAAATAGAGATTAAAGGAATACATCACAAAAGCTTTCTTGATTTACAAAACTTTTCTTAAAGGAAAGCAGAAAGCTATTGTAATGGTTCAAGACAGAGCCCTTTTATGTGTGCAGATGAGAAGTACTCCTAGAGGGGTCATATTTCCTTAGGCTAAAGACCAAGAAAACTTAACTGCCCCAGGCCTGGAGTTTGGTGGTGAGAACAATTCATTCATTGAGCACTAAGACTCAGTAATCAAAGTATGAGGACAAGGGTGTGATTTTCATCTTCTATAAGGACAAGTGACTAGCAATTCAAAGGAAACAAATGGCAGGAAGAAAATGGAATCTCCCATATGGCTGAAATTTGTAAATGTGGGGTCCCTTATTTATTTACTTTTAAATTTCATTTTGTACAAACTGACTATATAATAATCCAGAAACATACACCGTGCTTGACAATTTCCAACAACAGTTTCACAATCTTCAAAAATCACAAAGGATAAAAACTACTCGTGTCAAAAATTGAAAAAGATACGGTAAGTGTAGAAATTTACCAAATATTTTTAACATCAACATTCACAATACAAGAAAATGTATGCACATTTAAAGGTAACAGTCACATTATTTTTTTCAAATAACACTTCACTCAGTGCATGCAAGAAGTTTTGTTGAAAAGTTTAATGTTAGACGGGGCTTAAGGGGCGCCTGGGTGGCTCAGTCGGTTAAGCGCCTGCCTTTGGCTCAGGTCATGATATTTGGGTCCTGGGATCCAGCCCCAAGTCGGGCTCCCTGCTCAGAAGGGAGTCTGTTTCTCCCTCTCCCTCTGCCTCTCCACCCCTCATTTTCTCTCTCTCTCTCCCTAAAATAAATAAAATCTGTAGGAAAAAAAAAAAAAGGGAGGGGGCTTAAGAGCCAGATGGAAAAGCTGTATATATTTAATATACATATTTATCCCATGTCCATTTGACATACTATTTAGACTCCAATGGCCTTCATCCTCTCTAGTTGTTTCTCTGACACTAATACAATTCTAAATGGATGACCAGAAGAATCAATAATATGCATCAATGTCTTTATTAGATATAACTTGGCTTGGTTTTTCAACACTAACCTTGGAAGTAGGTGCAATGGGTTACAATAGCCATTTAATGTTACCTATTTAAACTGAACTAAAACCTTAGGTAAAAATGGAGAAAATGCATTTTAAAGACAAGATACATAGTGTTTAAAAATGGCAATTTTTATGAAAAATGCCAAATTAATCATCTGTTCTACCTGAAAATACTTTCTCTTAAAGCATTAATGCAAAAAACTTGCAATTAAGCCTGTTCCCTTTTTTCATTATTTTTGCTGGGTGTTTGGTTGAAACAAGACAAAACAGTGACAAACTGGAAGCGCAAAAGGGGTATCGGAAATAGGGGTCCCACCACTGCACATGGTACATTAAAAAAAAAAAAAAAAAAGAATGACTATTATCTCTTCTAACAAAGTCAAAATTAGCCTTTACACTTTGGACTCCTGGAAACATAATGCTCAAAAATATAGAATTGACAGTGGCCTAAATACAGATTTACTCAAAATCATAAAGGTGCCAAATAATAAGAAACACCTAGAATTTTCTACAGGATTTTCACAATTCTAAAAATACTTGAAATTTGGGGAAGATAAAAGAAAAAAATAGCATTAGGTGTTTCTGATTTGATTTTAACCCACTTCTATCAAAGGCTCAAAGATTTTTATATTAAATTTTATTTAAAAGTAACTTTACAATCCTCATGCTTATTTCCAAGCAAAACTACAATGAAAAATATAGATCAGATTAGTATTGGTTTTTGCCTATTATAACATATTTCCAATATTTCTACATGCTGACTCATTACTTTTCTCTCCCACATCTTTCTTTTCTTTATGACAGATTTTTAAAAATATTTTTGTACAGTATAACCCTTATTGAGAGACGGGGTTTAATTACTAAAGTAAAATTTAGACTATATCCAAAATATGCTTTTAAATATTTGTCTATGGGAAAATCTTAATTTGTAGAATATCAAGTGGGAATACATTCAAATTCTTCTTTTGCCAAAGTGATTTTTGCTAAATGAAAAAGTTTAGAATTGGATCTATAACATTGTTTAATCTCTCTCTCTCTCTCTTTTTTTTTTTTTTTTTTTTTAAGTAGGAATTGCGAATGGGTGTTGAATTGGGTAGGTCACTTCCCCTACAGGGTCTGTTTCCCCACCCGTGGATATCAGAGAAGAGTAAAATATGGAATGCGTCACAAATTCATGTATCATCCTTACGCAGGGAACACTATCTAATTTTCTTAGATATCTGTCTTATAACAGTTGTGACTACGAAGGGGTATGGGATTATAACAACTGGCACCACAATTTCCAGTCTAGTTCAATAGTGTAGTTTCCAGGGGCGCCTGGGTGGCTCAGGTGTTAAGCGTCTGCCTTCGGCTCAGGGCGTTATCCCAGGGTCCTGGGATCGGCCCGCATCAGGCTCCCTGCTCCGCTGGGAGCCTGCCTCTTTCTCTCCCACTCACCCTGCTTGTGTTCCCTCTCTCGCTGGCTGTATCTCTCTGTCAAATAAATAAATAAAATCTTTAAAAAAAAAAATAGTGTGGTTTCCAGGAGTTACTGTCCAGATTATTCAGAGCCTGACCAGGCATTACCGGTTGGGTTCAGGTATTCTCTTTTTGAAAAAAAAAGACAAAGAAAAAAGACAAATGTACAAATAAAAGTTTATTTATATTCATCTTCTTTGAACTAGTCAGAACAAGAAAGCCTCCACTGTGAACTTTTATTATAAGTATACCAAGAGTAGAATGACTTGAGCATTAGCAAACCAGTTAAAACTCTAAAATTGAAAATGTTCACCTTGAGTTCTGAGGCTGCAACATTAAATATTCATATCCCAATCAATAATGATAATGTCAATAGTCAGAATTTCTCTTTTAAAAGTAAATCTGAAGTATTCTGTATCAAAAAGTGTATTACTTCTTAGAAAAATGGTAAGTATGTCTCAAGTAAGAAAAGATTATGCTAAATTACACAAATTTAGGCTGTTTATTTTCCTTTGATGTATTAAATATAAATGTAATTTGTTGAGGGCGGTCAATTAACTTGTTTTATACCTAGACATATGATTAACTTTATAAAATCTGAATTTCCATCATCATTTTTCAGCTGCAATAAAGAAAAAAGCAAACCTATTTAAGGAAAGACTGTTAGAACTCCAGTCTGAAGAAGTCCTTAGTCATCCTGCACCTTTAAACAGACCTTTGGCATAAACTCAGATCATGTCCCAGTAAGATAATTTCTCTGGGGACATATCATTCACTCAGCTTTGAAGGATTCCTCTTAGACAGATTCATCTGATTCATCTGGCCTATTAATTCTAATTCAAAGAATCCAAACAAGAAAGCAAGCAAAAAGGAAGGAACCCAGGGCTTTTTTTTCAACCCCAACTCTCAGCTTCCATTCGAAAAATACCTTCCTTCTCTTTATCCTTTTCTATGTGAGTTGTTACTAATGTCATTAAAGAGCAGAAGCTACCACAAGACAGAGCCTAGAATTGTTTTGTGATTGTTGGATTTCTTCAGGTACGCAGCACAGAGGCTTTCAAGCACATATTAACTGATGTTGAGTAACATGTGATAATAAATTAAATATTAAAGCATCATGTTGTGAGTACCAAAGTCTGTTGGTAGCAGATTTTTACACAACTACGAAAAGAACACATATATACAGTAAACCGTTTATAGAAAAAAATATAAAATAATTCTAATTTATTCCTTCTCCTATGATATACATTTAAATTATGTTAATGAGATATACATCTATAAATGGAAAAGAAATCAGTGAACACCCCATTTTGCAAAGAGAAATATGTAAATATTTTGGAATGCCTATGGTCCATTAAAGAGGCAGAACATTAAAAGTGATGAGAGATACGTGTGAAAACCAATGATGGAAGAATAGCTTGGAAAAGCTATTAACCAGAAAAAGTTCTAGCATGGAAAATATGCTAATTTCTTGCTTATTAAATATGGTTCAATTTAGAGAACTAAAATTAGCTATAAATTTGATGCTTTTAACAATTAAAGATAAACCATTATCCCTTATTTGGCAATTTCTGGGTCTTGTTTCATGTAAATTTGCAGCCATCCTTCTTAATTCACTGTGGGCTTACTCTTCAGGGTATAAAAAAATCCCCAAGTAGTCTGTGGTAGGGCGGCCAAAGGAAATAAAACATCAGCTGGGCTCCATTAGATCCGGCTTTCTTTCTTGAACTTCACAAGTTCAGACTGCTGATTGTCATTTGTGTTCTCAGGTGCCAGAGAGTTTAGCTGTGAAGTTGGGTACAACACACCTATACATCCTTCATAGTTTTATGGAAACCTGATGCAGAAAAGAATTCTCAGGGATCCTGAGCCTAGGACCATAAAACATTCAGATATGAAAATAGCAGGTATCCGGCAAGTGTCCTACTTTGGGGATATATACCTAATTCTCCACCACGTGTTTGTGCAACCAATTTACCCCTCATTTCTTCTGGTTCTTTCGGGAGCAGAGGAACATTACCACACTGACACGATTCTTCATATACTTACAAAATACTTTACCAATTTCAGTGGAAAGGTCAATGGTACACTGGCAACATGTTATCTCTGAAACTATCACATCAAAGGACACTATGACTACTGCCCTCTGACACAAAATTTATGTCCTTCAATACTGTCAATTTGTGTTTGGTTTTCTCAGTGGCTATTATATCTGACCTCAGGAGATCATGGTCCCCTGAGCTTCGAGCAGCGCCAAGTGAGTCCTCAGTAGTGAAGCTTCTACGCATCCACTGAGCAGGGGAATTCACACATTTTCTAGGTCAGGTAGTGCAAGGTCAGACTGAAATACTGAGACTTTCACATCACTGAAGCTTATTAGCCAGAGGTGAGCAACTCCCATTTTTTAAGTTGAAGAATTACATGTTGACTTCGATAACATAAAACAACAAAATTAGGTATAAATTAAGTAGAATCAAAGTAAAGGACCCTCGCAGAAAGCTGAACACATCCCAAGAACAATCTCATCAATACAAGAGAAAGGGAAGCAGTATGTGTTCACAATGTAACACAATGTAAGCCAACTCAAGCTTTACTGCTTCCCAGCTATTTACTTAGTGGATTGCCTTGTCAATATCTAGGCTTTAGAAGATTACCTATGTCATGTCAGAAGATCCCACGTATTGATTTCTCCTGGACATACCAGACATGTTCTTTTAAGGGGTCGTATTAGGAATGGCTTCTTTACTCGAAGTCATTTTATCTTTTTTTTTCCTTCAAGTTTTTATTTAAATTCCAGTGAGTTAACATACAGCGTAATATTAATTTCAGAAGTAGAATGTAGTGATTCATCACTTACATGTCACACCCAGTGCTCATCACAAGTGCCCTCCTTAATACCCGTCCATCCATTTAACCCATCCCCACTTCCCCTCCAGCAGCCCTCGGTTTGTTCTCTATAGTTAAGAGTCTTGTTTCTGGTTTGCCTCCCTCTCTCCCTTCTTTTTTTTTTTTTTTTTTTCATCTGTTTGGGTTTTTTTTCTCATCTGTTTTCTTTCTTTTCTTTTTTTTTTTTTTTTAAAGATTTTATTTTTATTTATTCAACAGAGATAGAGGCAGCCAGCGAGAGAGGGAACACAAGCAGGGGGAGTGGGAGAGGAAGAAGCAGGCTCATAGCGGAGGAGCCTGATGTGGGGCTCGATCCCAGAACGCCGGGATCATGCCCTGAGCCGAAGGCAGACGCTTAACCGCTGTGCCACCCAGGCGCCCCTCATCTGTTTTCTTTCTTAAAGTCCACATATGAGTGAAATCATATGGTATTTCTCTTTCTCTAAATGACAAAGTCATTTTATACATCACAATAACTTGAGGAAGGTATAGGTTAAATTTCTTAACCTTATTAAAAAATAGTAAAGACAAAAAGAAAGAACACTAACCAACTATCAATTTACCACCTCCTTTTAGCCCATTTCAATTTTGGGGGGGGGGAGCAGATTTTTAAGTATGCTAATCTTGTAATAGTTTGGGTTCTCAATAACACATAGATATTAAAGCCACAGCTTAATTCTGAAAGCAAAATGTACTGATAATGAACCAGTTGATTTTGACAGATTAAAAATGTAAGATTTCATGTGTGAAAAGGATTTGCATGTAAAACTTAACAATTTACTAGTTCTTGTCTATAACTAGAGATCATGAGAACAAATAGAAAAATAGAAACTGAAAATGTACATTTTCGGGCCTACGGACTGCCACATTAACAGTTACTTTACCAAAGGAAGTAAGTGCATATCATGCTTTGGCATTATTATGTGAGGAGGTGATTGCCTTCCATAGAGAATGCATTTGTCTGAAGTTTCACATTCATGATTAAGACTCTCTCATGATTAAGAAGTCTCATTAAGTGTGAGAAGCAAAATAGCATAAGGATTATAAGCATGGGCAAAGTTCTTTAAACTACGTAGGCCTTGATTTCATCTAAAAAGTAAGGGTAATAGCAATACCTACTTCACTGAGTTTTTTGTGAGGATTAAGTAAATTAATAAATGTAAAACAGTGTTTGGCACATATCACATACTCAGAATTACTGGTTATTACTTTAACTAACATGGCCTTCCACCTCAACTTCTTCCACAAATTAAAAAAAAAAAAAAAAAAAACACAACTTGGATTATACAGTTTTACTAAGGGCCAATTTATCCCACTAAGTTAAATATAAAGTAGAAATAAGTTATGTTAGCTTGAATATTAAAATTCAATATTCTTCTTCCTCTGGGTCTGTTCAGAATTTCAGTGGCGAAATTCCATATCCATAAACACAATTTCCATCGCTAAGTACTCTCTCTATGGTGCTTAAAAAGCTTCCAAACAGCCAGGAATGTACTTACGCAGTTTGATTAGCCCCTTATGTCAGATAAATGAACAGTTTTTGTAAACATTAAGTGAAATACGGGTCATTCTGAAATGAGAGATTCTCTGTAGTATAATAAATGTCCCAAATGGAAGGTCTCTAAAATAATAGGATTTTGTTCTCATGGTAACTCCACCTTTTAAGAAGTCAGAATTTTCGGGACATAAGTATAAAAAGAAAAAGGTTATCAGTGGCAGAATACAAATGGGCATGTTTACATGCAAAATTTGTAACCATTCACTTGCACAGTTTTAAACAAGGAACAAAATCTGGCATAAACAGTTAAAATCTGGCATAAACAGTTATGTAACAGATTTACGTAAAGGGAAGACACAGCACACATAAAAAAGCAGAAAAGAGTTTTAGCCATCTAATGAATTAAATATATAAAAGACAAATGAGGTTTCCATAGAATTAAAGGCATAAAAGGCTAGTCAGCAGAATAAATGCTGTGAGACTATAATCCCAAACTCGGGCTAATGTTGTCCTTCAGGAATAAAGACCAAAATACCATCTCTGACAGAAACCGTTTTTTCATCTCCACATCACCAAGCAGAAATGTCTGAGGAAATGCTTTTTTTTTTTTTTTT
>NW_024426552.1:30608733-30716618 GCF_017311325.1 Ursus maritimus
TTTTTTTTTTTTTTTTAAGATTTTATTTTTAAGTAATCTCTACACCCAATGTGGGGATCAAACTCACAACCCCAAGATCAAGAGTCGCACACTCCTCCAGCTGAGCCAGCCAGGCACCCCAGGAATGCCCCTTCTGAAAGCGAGCTTATCATCCCTGCCAAACATGATAATGGCCTACACATACTCACTAATGTGCCCTGGGCACGCAAATCCACAACCCCAGGCTAAAAAACTGGAAAATGTCAATTAAAAAAAAAAATACACAAAGTCTCATGAAAAAGCATAATCCTGAAGAAAGGGTCATAGAAATGGTCATCAGAACTAATTAAATTTAAAACCCTCTCCATCACCCTCCTCTTCCTCTCCTCTATTTCTTTCTTTCAGATACTAAGATTGTACAGTTTAGCAAAAGCATAAGAAATATCAGAAATTCTGAAGACATCATTGATTAGTTAATAAAAATAACCCCCTTTTATCTGTACAATGCTTATCTCTGACCAGTCCAAATTGCTTTCCAATAGTTAACCAATTATGCAATTATTATGTAAGATAGCAAGTAGCATTGCCTATTAAGTCACAGAGGACAGGAGGTAGTATCAGTCCTGAGGCAAGTCCCAGAAAATCAATTCTGAGCATTAAACTTACATAACATTCATTCACCAAACATTTCAGAGACTTGCCAGGCATTGTTTTTGATCAGCAGTGATAGTGACAAGCTCCTTGTCCTCATGCAGCACAGATAGCAAGAAGGGAAATCAATGGTAAATATATATCATTAGTCACATGAGCCCAGCCCTGTCTTGTTTTTTGTCTGTTTGTTTCTTTGTTTGGGTTTTTTGCCAGTCATTTATTGTTAAAATGGAAAAGGACTGGATCAAGATCCCCTTTTCCCAGATGGTGCACATAGCATTGTAGGTTATCAATGGACAGATTCCATGTTCTTGAGCTGAAAGAGCAAACAAGTTCTGGGAGATGTGTGTAACTCTACTCTAAAGTAGCCCCCTCCTTTGTACCAAATCAAAAGCCTATTAAGGGGAGAAGAGATCATGGGATTGGGAATAGGGCGATAAGACAGAATCCCTTGTTCTAGAAGAAATTAACCCTCTTTCAAGCCATCTCGTCTGCTCATCAACTCAAGTTGCCTAAGAAATATGTTCTTCTAGGTCCTTGGCTTCTTCACCTCCATAAGCATCAGGAACTCAATAGCTTTCATTGTGAACTGACTGCCCAAGGTCGTCCAATATGTGACTGACAGAAATAGTCCCATGAAGTAGGGGCTTGACCTGTTTTCTGGGGTTTTAGTGTCCTGTATTTTCAAATTGGTAAATATTTACAACAGCTACATGTTATATATTTCATATTATAGGAAGCTGGGAGGAGGAGGTGATTTTTAATTTAATCCACTCTGTTCCTAAGCCAAAAAAAGAAATTTTATTTACACATTATAAAATATATTATTTCATAAACTGAGGAAATGGTGCTTGGAATAATAAAATAGGGAGTGATTATAAAGATGTGTATACTCAAGTTTTCTAATGTACACTTAGCATCTTAAGATGTGACACTGTTACGTCTAAACTTGAATCTGTAAAATAATTTCAAATTAAATATTAATCAAAGGTACAATTCTACCAAATCAATTTCATGCATTGCCATTTTGAAGGATGAAGGCAAACTGAAGTATAAATTATTTATAAGAAAAAATAAGCCACAATAACATTGAGCTAATTAACACAGTAACTGTAGCATTTCAGGGCAAGAATAGAGGAAGAGGATTTCTTTGTTCATATTTTTCCTAGCCAAAATTTCATGAATAAATCATATGCTTCAACCCTATTTTTAAGAATCTAAAGAAGATTTGAATCTGACATTTTTTAAACATTAAGAAAGAGCTTTAACTGAATCCATAATAGCATATAAAAATATTTCCTCAATTTGTGTGTGTGTGTGTGTATGAGTTTGACTATGTGTGTATACTTTCTGACTTCAGTAAAAATCCTTTTAAAATTGGAACCACTTTCAGTGCAGCCACTATGGAAAACAGTATGGAGGTTCCTCAAAAAATTAAAAATAGAACAACAGCAATTCAAATTCCAGGTATTTATGAAGGAAATGAAATTGCTACCTCGAAAAAATACCTGCATTCCTATGTTCACTTCAGCATGATTTACAATGGCCAAGACATGGGAAAAAACTATGAATGAACAAGTAAAATAAATACAGGGTATGTTTGTATGAGTGTGTGTATGTGTGGTGTGTGTGTTTGTGTATTTCCACACACATGCAATGGAATATTGTTCAGCCATAAAAAGGAGGGAAATCCTGTCGTACGGAACAGCCTGGATAGATCTTGAGGGCATTATGTTAAGTGAAATAAATCAGACAGAGAAAGACAAATCAAATTCACAGATACAGGGAAGAGATTAAGGGATACTAGAAGTGGAACAGATTAAGGGGTACTAGAGGTGGGGTGATGAGAGGGGTGGGGGAGTTAGATAAAGCTGGTCAAAAACTATAAACCTCCAGTTATTAGATAAATAAGTCCTAGGAGTGCAAGGTACAGCATGGTGACTATAGTGACCAACACTGTATTGCCTATTTGAAAGTTGCTGAGGGAGTAGATCTTAAAAGTTCTCATCATAAGTGGGGTGTCTGGGTGGCTCATTCAGTTAAGCGTCTGCCTTCCACTCAGGTCATGATCTCAGGGTCCTGGGATTGAGCCCCGCATCCAGCTCCCTGCTTCTCCCTCTCCATGCTCAGCAGGGAAGCTGTTTCTCCCTCTCTCTCTGCCTCTCCCCACTGCTTGTGCTCTCTCTCTCTCCTTCAAATAAACAAAATCTTTTAAAAAAAAGTTCTCATCACAAGAAAAAATATTATATGTAGTGAAAGATGTTAGCTAAACTTACTGTGGTAAACATTTTGCAATATATACATGTATCAAATCATTATGTTGTATACCTAAAAGCAATAAAATTTTATACGTCCATTATATCTCAATAAAATTAATTAGTTAGTTAAATTGAAACCATTTCACTCAAATTAACTCTTTCCATCCACTGTTATAGGCTTAGAAAGTGGTTATCAGCATAACTGAGTCAGTTAAAAGAAGTACCAACATAAAGGACTGTGTCCTTCTATACTCTCGGCTTTCTGTCTTACTTTAAGAAGAAGCAGAAAGAATGTTCTCAAATTTTAAAATATTTAACATGTCTCTTATACTTACATGAAAATTACGTATATTTTTAAATATTCATATTAAATCTTCATAGCAATGTTTTTATTTCATTAATTTTTAAATCTAACATTATAAGAGAAAAATCTGAATTCTGAAGTTTTTGGAAAGATTCTCTGTGATCATGCGTCATAACTGATGTTCAAGCAGTATATATTAGATTAGTAATGCAAACACTGGAATAAAATTTTACGCTATACATTTAAATACAAATGTTCCACAAAAATTATCTAACAATGTAGGGGGAAAATGATGCTTATTTCTACTGAAGAATATTCATAGCCATTTCTTTTTCAATATCCCTGCACAGTATTCACTACTTAGTATAAATTCTGAAACTTAATTTCATTCTATTGAGGATATATTAAATTTCATAGTCGGAGCTAATGATCAGAATATGGTATTAAATAAATGAATGTTGTACTTGAAACTTTTCCAAAAAATTAGCTGAGATGTATAATCATAGACTTGACTTGTCATTGGAGTTGATTCTAGGGAAAAAAGTTTCAAAATAGGGAGAGGAAAAAAAAAGAGAGGCATAAAACACACCAAGTTAAAAAATACAGATAATCTCTTGTTTCTGCTGGGGAAACAAAATGCCAAAATAATTGCACATTAGCACCTTTGGATATAAAGAAAACATTTTTTTCATTATTGTTGGTTGGTTGGTGGGGATCATTATATAGAATTGTGTCCTGATGGCGATTTAGTAATAACACACCATCTTGACCTGTACTAGATACAAGTTACACAGTGTTTACAATTAAGTGGTAAATACTGACAATCTAACTACAATACAGGAGTAATATACTGTGATAGAGGAATATAGAGAGGTGTGAGTAAGGTTATCCTTCATGTGATAGTGGAAAGGTAAGATACACAGAAAAGGAGGCCAAGAGTAAATGATGCCTCTTCTGAGCTCTGAAACAATAAATACTTTTTTCCAGACCAAAGGGATGGGGTAAGGAGAATGTGAGTTCTAGGCCACAAGGCCAGGATCACACTGATCCCTGCAAATCATTTTAGAGTGTAGACTTTAGGGACATTCAAGAACCTGAGTGAGCAACAAAGAGTGATTCTTGCAAGGCATTTTAAAGAGTTTAGACTAGTGGCACCTGGGTGGTGCAGTTGGTTAAGTGTCTGCCTTTGGCTCAGGTCATGATCCTGGGCTCCTAGGATAGAGCTGGGTCCTGGGATCAAGCCCTGGGCTGGGCTCCCTGCTCAGTGGGGAGTCTGCTTCTCCTTCTCCTTCTGCCCCTCCCCACCCACTCGAGCTCTCTCTCTGTCTCATACTCTCTCAAATAAATAAATAAAATCTTTAAAAAATAATAAAAAGTGTAGACTTTAAGGGCATTGAGAATCTCTGAGTGAACAATCAAGAGGGACAGAACAGATTTTTACTTGCAAAAGAGTATTACAGTCATCTAGGTAAGAAATGATGATGACACTAATTAGAAGACTAGTGGGGGGGGGCAGAGATAAGTGGAAAAATTCTAAAGCTATTGGACAAATCATCAGCAAGACCTGAGGATCAACTGATGTGAACAGACAGAAAGAAAGGAAGAAAGAATTAAGAATTAAGCTCCGGTTTCTGGTCTGGAAGGCAGGATGGAAAGCAGTATCCCTTTCATAGTCAGAAAAAAATAGAGGAAAGGCAGGGATGGAATGGAAGACGGAAAGTCTCATATTGGACATTTGAGCTGGAGGTACTACCAGGACCTCCAAATGGAGCTGGGTATAGAGGTCCAGTCTGGGGAGAAGAAAACAGGGACTAAATCTGGACGATAGTTCTGCCTGAATCCGAAGAGGTAGGTGTGATCATCCAGGGTAAGCCACAGAGTAAGAGTAAAAAAAAAAAAAAGAAAAAAGAAGAAGAAAGAAGAAAGAAAAAAAAAGAAAAGGAGGAAGAAGGAAGAAAGAAGAAAGAAGAAAGAAGAAAGAAGAAAGAAGAAAGAAGAAGAAGATATCTTCCTGGAATGTTAACATTTCAACTATAAGCCAAGACTCAGCCAGGCAAGTAAGAAGAAAATATTAGCACGTAGGTGGTGGATCTTGCTAATTGCCTACTAAACATCTATTCTCTGTTCTTCCTTTCAACAAATACCAGATTTTGTTTGGGGAAGAAGTGCATTGGTTAAAAACATCTCTCTTGCTAAAAAGAAAGCTATAGTCTTCAAGGTGCCCCCAGGACAGCAAACCAAGACTTAACTACAGTTTCAACCTCTCCAGGAATGGAATTCTAAGTCAATAAATCTGAAATTTTCTGGTCAGCACCAGTGAGGTAATCTGGCACAGGGACCCTCTCCATTCCCCCAAAGGAAGATGAGGTAGTGTGTATGATGAGACCCCTTGTCCTTCCCCCCCTAATGGAAGGTGACCTTGCTAGAAACAATCCTTTCTTTTCTTTTGCTGATAACTACTGGCCTCACCCTCTTTCCTATAAAAACCTTCCATTTGTTGTTCCAACTCTTAGGTGCATCTTTCTACTCACCATGTGGGATGCTTCCTGATTCATAAATCACTTAATAAAGTCAATTAGATCTTCACATTTACTCCTTTGAGTTTTGTTTTTTAACACTAGCCATCTTTGAAACTAAAGGTAGCCATGTGACATAGTTCTAGGCAAGGAAATGTAATAGAATTCTATTGGGTGAGATTTCCAGAAATTTATTGTTGTCCTGATTTTTTTTAAAAGGGGGAGGGGAGCTGCTGATTTTCTACATTCCTCCGTCTACGACAGCACAGAAAGATGACATTGAGAGGTACAGCCATCACCTTGTAACCACAAGGAAGAAAACCACATACTAAGGCTGACAGAACAGAAAAATAGAAGGAGGCTAGATTCTTGATGGCTTCTTGGAGCTGCCATACTTTTACTGTACATCCTTCTTCCAGAATCAAATTTAAACCTGTCTGTTAAATTGCCTGACTTTAGTTACACGCAGTAGGATGTAATGCAGATCTAGCTGGGTGCCATGAAATTCTGGGAAAGCGAACATTTCGCAAAAGAGGTCAATTGTGTCAAATGCTTGCAAGGTAAATTATATCCATTATGGAAAGCAAAGTTTAGAAAGCTGAGGTCAAGACTATTAACAGTAACAGGATATTAGTGAGAGAGAAGGGTAAGGCCACACACAGTGCTAAGCGCCTCTTTGCAGAGTTTTGGGAAAGCACCATATTTGAATTGTCTATGTTTGGAGTATTGACTGGATCCCTGTTATAGGCTTCAACATACTGATGTAGAAGAAAACATTGCTGGAAGAAACAAAAATAGAAATGGAATAGTACATTATATTCTTACTCTTATGTTCTTGAAACAAAGGACCATGTAGATAAATAACCACCAACCTGGACGGGAGATACACAGACACTTTTGCAATTGTATGTCCACCCATAAGATGCCAAATACTAATTTTTACCCAAAATGCATTCTGATAAAACAATTTATTTTCTAAAAAAATATTTTGGCATTCCATATAAATGTGGGAACTGTAGTAATTTAGATCCCCTACTCATGCTTCATAGAATTCATTAATATTTTAAAACCTCTAAAGTCTTACAGAAAAGAGATATGTGTAGAAGTTTGTTTAAGGACTTATTTTACAAATTATTATTTAACAGCTTACAGAAATACTTCACTGGAACATATGTTGAGAAAAGCCACAATGAAATATTTAAATGCTAACCACGCCAATGAAAATAACTTTATAAACCCTCAAAAATATATTTATCATAAACGACATACCATGCACTGATATATGAAGACGATACATCATTTTACAAATATTTATATGGATTTTAAGTACATTTATGTATGAGAGGATGGCTGACTCTGGGAATGAAAAACTCATTCTGAATGTAACCATTTATGGCATGAGTTTGTCAGCCTTCACTTACCTGCAATAGAGAGAGGCATCCTTTGGAACCATAGAAAAGGCAGGAGCACCCCTACCTAATAATGTGCCTAGCAGAGCAAATAGCTCATGATACAACAGATACCATGTATATACTGCTTTATCGACCAGCCACACTTCTAAGTACTTTGTATATATCAACTTATTTAATCCTTCTTAAACCTCTCTAAGGTAAGTAGAATTAATATCCCCTTTTCACAGGTGAGGTAAACTGAGGCATAAAGAGGTTAAGTAAATTCATCAAGGTCATAGAGCTATGCTACATGAATTCAATTGAATTTGTTGAGAACAAATTATAAATGTACAAATTATATATGTACAAATATATATATCTATATACAAAATACATATATGTATACATATATACAAAGTACATATGTGCAAATGTTATTTGTAACTTGTAAAGAGTGTCCATAATGTACTCTGTGGATAAAAACCATTGTACAAGGTTAAGAGAGCCCATTACATTCAGACAACACAAACTCTTCTTGGAATAGATCATAAGAAATGTATGGTTATTCACCTGGGGTTGATGATTAAAATTTTGAAGAAGGCTTAATTAATCAACATAATTCAGAAAGAACAGAGACTTCAGTGGTGACTAGTTGAAGGAAGGGAGGGAGAGAAAGAAAGAAAAGAAGGAAAGAAAGAACAGAAAACTGTTAAGGAATTTTTATTGCCTCCCAGTGTTACAGAGTATGACCACAGAATTCTGAGTTTCTTCAAGATTTTAGTTTCTGATGATTTAGGCAAAAGATGAGAGGACAGGAGTTAAAGGCAGCTGTCAACATGTTCTCAGTCCACTGACCACAAAAAATATTTTCTCCTCTCCTGTGGAATTTTGGCTCTTTGCTACTTTCTTTCCTGAGATGCTCCCAAAGGAAAATACACTATAATCATATTTTCCAAGAATTCCCTTAAGCAAGATTCAACAAGGTTACAACCTGTCCTACACTCTCATTTTAGAACTAAGGGAAGTCACTTGGGTAAGCTATGACAAGCGCTGAGTTATGTGGTCAAAATGCTCTCAGTACCCTTCCACATCACAGACTCCGAATCCATTTTCTGGTGTCTGACAGAGATAAGAATCTGATAAAGTGGTAACTTAATGTGACTCAATCTAGATAAAGTATAGTATTATGTGGAAAAGATATACAGGGTGATGGAGAGGAAGAGACTGAGAAAGAATATAAATCCTTGGGGGGGGGAGGGATGTCCTTTCCCATTTTCATTTTAACTTTCTGGCTTTTCTTCTAAGTTTTACTCCATCATTTACTGGATAAGATTAAAAATGTCCCCATTCAGGCATACTAAATAACTTGGTCATAAACTTTTATTTCTCTTGACAAGTGCAAAATGTCATAGGCGCTATTAAAACTTCAATTTAGACCTTAGGTTAAATACGACTTAAAATGTTACTATAGCTACAATTTCCACTTTGGAAATACTAAGGGACTGAGATTAGAAACTGTTTTATACTCAGAAACCTAAATTAAACATCAGGTATAATTTATTAAAAATTAGGCCCCACTTAATAACTATCTTCAAACATATGAGCTGCTATACTAAAAAAAATGGCTTTTCTATTATCATTTAGCATATAAAATGAAGGAAAGACTTCCACAGCATAGGATTTAAGTAAATTAAAGTAACAACTTGTGTTAACACATGCTGCTGCATGTAAGGGGTACTGATGATAGAGGGTAGATAATCTTTGGCTCTGAACCTCTTTTAATACAACAAATGGTCTTTAGATAATTGTAGACTGAAAGTCAGAGGAATGGATTAAATGACTTGCAAAAGACCCTTCCAGCATGGTTCTATTCTTATTAATAAATTTCAGAGTTTCCATAGTTTTCATTTTAGAAAATGTAAAGTTAAAGTAGCTATAAATATAGCATTTCACTTTTGGATTATGTTAAGTAAATACAGCCTTCCATGAATTTATATAAAAACACCTAAGATAGAGTTTGTGTACTACTTTTTTTGATCAACAATGTTATGCATACTGATAAAGTTTTGATTATTCTGTTCTTTGCTTCATATCCCACTATCTGCAAATACTCGTACATAGTAAACATTGTCTTCCTTCTCCACCCAGGCTAATGTATATTTCTCTACTCTTTCAAGTTTAATCCTTACCATAACTACACCCCCGCAACCCTCAGCACATTCTCTCTCTACTTCTCTTCTGTCTGCATCTCTCTTGCCCTTTCCCCTTGTTTGTCTTGCTTTCTCTCTCTCCTCTACCTTCTCCCCTCTCCCTCACCCTCTCTGTCTCTGTCTCTGAGTTTCTCTCCAAGTTACTCTGGATGTGCCTCCTTTGTGTCCTCCTGCACTTTTCTTTCTGTGTATTTCCGTCTCTCCATCTGCCCCTTGACTTGCTATTTCTACTAGTCTCCTATATATCCTTCTCCACTTTCCCCTGCCCTCACTCCTGGTTTAGAAACCCAGGGTAATTCAAATTCACCAAAAATCTTGTTCTTAGTTATTTCTCTTTTTTAAAAAATCACCCACATTAGGTTTGCATTCCAAAAGGTTTTCTTGGTTCTAGGGGATGAGTAGGGGTCTATGAACTCCAGTCTAGCACGATGTATACCACTGCCTCTCAAATTTGAATTTGCATGAGTTACATTGTAATACTATTAAAATACAGGGTCTGATTCAGCATCTCTCACTTGCTTCCAGGTAATGCCCACACTGCTGGTTCCCAGCCACGCTTTGAGGAGAAGCCTCCAGCTGCTGCCCATAACCCACCCAATCCTTCCCTCACCCGAGTTTGCTTCTCTCACATGGCTAGACACAACATTACTATCCATATGGGTTTCTTCTCTTTCTTATCACTCTCTTGCCTACATATTGCAGTGTCAAGATTTCCATTGGTTTTTACATCTTAATTTTAACTAAGCTTTTTTTAAAAAAATTGATTAACCACAAACTAAAGCCTAAGATTGTAATAAGAAACTTGAAACATTATGCTGTAATTTCCCTTCGATTTCTCATCAAATTTGTTTCTAATTTAAATATAAATCTACTGGACTATAATAGCTTTACAGAGAATATATAGATTACCGGTAAGGTACAAGAATGCAAATATTTCTGTTACAGAATACTTATTTTGTGTATTTTTTCCCTATCCAGAAAGAAACAGAGAAAGTAAAGATACTTAGGTCTTATTCTGCATTTGTAGATTTTCTTGAGGGAACTTCAGAAAACCCCTTCAGGTACTGCTAAATTTCCTAAGTAATGTTATCCCCAGAAGAGCTTCTTAAATATTCCAGAACCTTGAAAGAAAGAAAAACTCCCAGGGAAATAGTACCTGATGACTGCATTCTAAGAACTGTGCTTTCAAATGAGTGTTGGAGATCCTGTGAACTGCTTGACTTTACAAAGAAATTGTGTGGGGAATGAGTGAAAATGATAGATTAGACTGCACCTTGAAGTGGCATTATGACACTCTATCATGTTCATCACACATGGAATAAAACCCTTCTGAGTTACACACCAGACCACTTCACCTGCAATGTGCCAGGAATGGTACTAGGCACTTGGGTCATGGCATGGTTCCATCTTGAGATGACTGTAAGGTAGTGACCAGTGGAACAGGAAAGTAAGCATATTGCAGGCTGAGATAAAAGAGGAAAACACAATTTCTAGGGATCGTGATGGGCTGCAGCATACTGATCTATAGTCAGCCACTCAAAGATAACATCACCTAAACTCTCAATCCCATCTGCATGGTCATAGACTTGACCTTAACTTTGCAATTACCAGTAACTGTATCTCGCAAAATTTCAACCTCTACTGTCTCACCCTTCAGAATTAAGCCAAGTCTTCAAACCTTGGATCCTTCAATCCTTCAATCCTAAATTGATTCCTTGCTTTTCTCTTCATCTCCATTACTACCACCTGCTTCACTGGCATCATCTTCTGCCTGGAATACTGCAGGAGCTTCCTAATTGGTCTCCCCCAGTCATTCCACAACTCATTCGCTATGCATACAGTATTCAAGTATCACATGAGTCATAAAGTATAAATCAGATTATGCCACCTCCACTATTGCCCCAAAACCTTCTGTGGTTCTCATTGCACTGAACATACAATCCAACATTATTAACCTGGTAACGGGACCCTGCATGATCCAGACCCCACCTATTTCCTTAGCTGTCTCCCTTACTCATATGCCATACCAACCATCTTTCATTTTCTCAAATATGCCCAAGTCCATCATTTTCTTATGGCCTTTTAAATGTACTGTTCTATCTACCTGAAATGCTTTTTCTTTTACTCTGTGTTTTGGTAACATCTTGTACTTCAGTTCTCAGTTTGACCCCAATTCTTCCTGGCATTTGTCACAATTTTTAACCATAACGTTATTTGTATATTAGTTGCTTATTTTCTGTCCTCATTCTTTCTCCCCATTGTATTGTAATTTCCATGAAGGCAGAAACCAGTTCTTTTTTTTTTTCACCACTGAATAGCTAGAACTAAGCAGAATGCCTAGAAAGAGTCATTTTTTTTTTTAAGATTTTATTTATTTATTTGACAGAGATAGCCAGCGAGAGAGGGAACACAAGCAGGGGGAGTGGGAGAGGAAGAAGCAGGCTCATAGCGGAGGAGCCTGATGTGGGGCTCGATCCCATAACACCGGGATCACGCCCTGAGCCGAAGGCAGGCGCCCGACCGCTGTGCCACTCAGGCGCCCCTAGAAAGAGTCATTTTGGAAAGGAAAATAAAATCTTTTTTTTATAAACTGTATTTTGGTATTTTTCACATATTTATTTAATTTCCGGCTTTAAAAACAACATTTTTAATGTCCACTTTGGGTAACAAAGAAACAGAGAACGTTTACACCCCCAAAAACATTCAACAGAATTTTATTTTAACCTGACAAAAAAAGTTTAAATTGATAATTAATGACAGCTTAAGCTAATTTATATTGTATTAATTAAAATTAGGGACACCTGAGTGACTCAAGTCAGTTGCATGTCCAACCCTTGATCTCAGCTCAAGTCTTGATCCCAGGGTCATGAGTTCAAGCCCTGCAAGGGGCTCCACACCCAGTGTGGAGCTTACTTTAAAAAATAAATAAATAAAAATAAAAAATCTTAAAATTCATTATACTAAGAAGTTTTAGGTATGTTTTATTAAATAAATTTGTCACTTGTTTTAAAATACATACAAATGATTCTCAAGCTGGTCTGTGTATGCAGGAAAAACTTCTAGCATTTAAGTCAAAAGTAAATTAGGAGGATTAAAAGGAGGAGTGATATGATGATAAGATTAGAGAAGTAAGCAGAACTATTTTGTTATTTTAATATTTTTGACAAACAGTACTGTTGAAAGGAGGAGACACTGCCAAGAATTTCCCATAAATAACTAAATATTGAATTTATTTTCTGGAAGCCTTAAGGGGCTTTATATCTAAGCATCAACTAGTGTTGAAATAATCATCTTAGTATTTTTCAACACATATGAACACCATCTACTTTTTGAGAAAATAAAAGGAGTGGCTCATGAGACTGGTAATGGTATATGTAACCTCTAACCCCATAATTACTAGCCTGAATCTTGTCCAGGATGGTGTCTCTAGTAATATTCAGCAGAAGTAAGTTGTTTTGTAGCATCCAATCTGAAGAGCTAAACTTTTCCTATTAGTCTTTATGACGTAGATATATCCAATGCCTTTTTTGTCCACCTAAGATTGAATAATGATTGAATAGTGAATAGTTTTCCCCAGAGCATGTATAGGGACCTTAAAGTATCTAAAAGGATATCTACCCAACTTTCAACAGTAGTTAACTCTTGGTGATGAGATTACAAGAACATGTACAGTATTATCACAAATAAAATTCAATTTTCTGAAGTTATATAAAAATGATCTCTGTAAGCTTATTAATCACCTTCATTAACCTGCGGTTGGTAGTAAAGGAAAAGAAATGCATAATGTGCCTCTACTCTTACGATCATTCTACAAATCTACTAAAGATTAATAGATAACAGTTACGTGAGAAAAAGGAAAAACATAAAAAGTTTGCTGGAGAAGTCAACTGAACATAGACCTTGAACAGTGTTTAACTAGTAGGGGTTTTAAGGCAGAATATAACCTGTTGGTTATTTGTGAATAAATAATACATTCTCTAACAGAGCCAACTCCCCTAACACCCACACTCAAATGGTCTGCAAACTTTGCCCCGTCTTCTACTAAAATGCCCATTGAAACTCAAAATTTCTCTTTATGCCTATCGTCACTGTTATCTCTCAGGGGTCCATCTCTTCATGGATTATGAAATACAGGTTTCTGCCTTCATAGTTCATACTAATACTCTTTGAAAAGACAAAACCAAAGAGAGAGAGAGAGAGAGAGAGAAAGAATTGTTATGTTCTTTCAAAAGAAAATGGCCACTATCTTCTCTCTTAATGTAATAACTAAAGGATGCTGCTTTTACTTTTCCCAACAAATAAAGAATTCCACACACACATGATATTCACTTGAAGGTATAATGTGTCTATACTTGATTTATGACACAATTTAAACCTAACATCTGGATGCAACGAGTGATCTGACGGGCCTGCTACTTCTGTAATCATGGAGATTACAGAACTTTTTCCCCTGATTTTCTGATTTTTATTTCTCAGTGACTTAATACGATAAAATAACTATAAACCCAATAACAAAAATCTAAAGATAATCATTAAAGGCAGGTATGGATTATTGTGTCTCCCTCCCCCAAATAAATATGTTTAAGTCTTAATCCCCAGTGGGATGGGATTTGGAGATGGGGACTTTAAGTGGTAATTTGGGTTGGATGTGTTCATGGGCATGGAGCCCCCAGGATGGGACTGGTGTCCTTACACTGGGATAAAAAGACCAGAGCCCTCTCTTTACCATGGGAGGAAACCAAGAAAAGAACTTTCACCAGAACCTGACCATGTTGGCACCCTGATCTCCAACTTCCCAGCCTCCAGAAATAAAGAAATGTTTGTTAAGCCATCAAGTACATGGTATTCTTTCTATAGCAGCACAAGCCGAGGAAGATAGACAACAACAAAAGAATATATTCGACTGATAGTAAAAACTCAAGAGTTTAGTAACCATAATCATGTCATAGAACTTAGCAATGCTGCCTCTTTACTTACATGAACAAATACATAAATTTAATCAGAAAAAATATGAATGTTATCCCAACTGTGAAAGTTATAAAACTGAATTTTTTCATTTGTCCCTGAAAGAAAAATGATTTGAATTCACACTATTGCATGTCCTGCATTAGTACTGAAGACTTTCAGGTAAAGCTAAATTTCTCATACCACTGATTTCCAAATTCAAGGTGGAATTTAATATATTCAACACATTTTTTACTTAACCAGAAATTAATTTAAGAAAATTTACTTACTGAAGCAGTGTACTTATATTTTAGTATATTAATGCACATATCTTAAAATTTTAAATGAAGTGAGTCCACTTCCCAATCAGAAACATCAAATCCCCTTTATACAAAAATTAATCTTGGTGTTTGATGAAACAAGATAAAGAGGGAAAAAGTAATGAAAATAATAGCACCAATGATTAAATTTATGATTTATAATTTATGATTTATAATTATGTGCCAGTCACTGTGTTACACACTTTATATGCATAATTTCATTTAATCATGAATCAATTTTGGAACAAAGAATCATTTCATTTTAGAATATAAGTGTACCAGGAAGTCGAAAGATTTTTAAATCATTAAACTAAATGACTAACATTCTTCCTTTGAGTACTGAAAACAAAAATAAGATATAAAAAAGGTTTTAGAATGTGGTAAAAGCACTTGAAAATGGCTAGTTAAAAAAATAAAGCAAATGAAGTAGAGGAAATAATATTTTTAAATATGCAATATAAAGCAAATTCCATTTCAAAGATAAAAAGTCTATCAGGAAACAATGTGTATGTGTGTGTGCATATAAACTGTATAAATAATTCTAGTGTCTGATCATAATAGAGGTCAGATTGATTATGTGTGTGCACACAATCAATCAATCGATCAATCAATATTTTAAAATATAATGGCATATGCTACTTCCACCTGCTCATCTGAACCATTTCACCTCTAGGAGTAATCCTTCCATCTTCCAAGGTCCAGATTTTAGGAATACATTCTATTGTCCCTAGGTAAACACATGGCTACTTAGCATCCATGGTTAGTGTACTTTGTAATTTTACCCAAAGGAGGAAAATTGGATAAATCAAATTCTAAATCACTTTGATGTGTATCATTTAATAACAATAAAAGATCATGCTATATTGAAAGTAGTAGGAAAATATTACCTCAAAATATAAACATTTACCCCAGAGTAATTACTATTAAAATGTACTCCAGTTAATAAAATCTGAGAATACTTAATCTTTGATTAATTGGACAAAATGTTTGTTTTGTTTTGTTTTTTTTCCAGGAAAGATAGTTCCCCGGTTTTGCTGCTAAGACAGCTAGCAGATGTCTGCCTAGTCTGAAGGGAATTTCTTTTCCTCAAGAGAAAACAGCTTAAATAGGAAACAAATAGCCATATGCTAACTGGGCACTGCTTAGCAGATGACGTAGAGGGCCATGTTCTACAATGGAAAGCATGAGGGTCAGGGTTCAGATTAATTTTCCTTAAAATTCAATGCAATTACCCAAGATCAAATTACTTATTAAATATAAGTTGTGTCTAAGAACTGTGCTATCAATTTGTGCCAGGCACAAAATGGAGTTCTAAATTTAGTAAGGGATAATGTTGGGTACAGGAGAATGGAGAATAGACCCATAAAATATTTTCCTAAACATTTAGTAGACTCTTGAATAGAGCTAATACAAGACAAACAAGAAAATACCACTTGTAAGACCATTTTAGAAAGCTTAGTTTGAAACTGAATTAGATAAAGAGTAAAGTTTTCATAAATCTTAGAAACAATGAGCAATATCTCCGAAATTTTCCAATTTAATGTCCCCATCAAGATATAGCATTCTTGGTTTGCAAAGAGAAATAAGAATTAAAAAATAAATTTAAAAAATACATCTGTGATTAAAAATTCTTTTCCTTTACAGAGATAAACTTCCAAAAATTCCAGGAAACTCTAGTAAGGACCATCATATATTTCTCAGCATTCCAATTTTTAGACTTTATAATTGTGTGAGATAACTTTGTCATTGCATTGAAACTGAGATTTCAAGAACAAGGAATGCAGCTTTTACTACATGGCAAGGATCAGCACCAAAAGGCTGGCCAGTGCTTTTCACTGGGTCTAACCTGGTTATAACTGGGATTTAAATGGAAATAAAAAATAAACAATCCTAAAAATAGCCAATAAATGCTATCCTTTTGGTGTACTTTTTCAATTTCAATAAATATTAAAGACACAAAAGACACAGTTATTATCATTTCTGCACAGAAACTAAGGTTTTCAATGACATTCAATGTCTTTTTTTTTTTTTTTTTTCCAGTGTTTGAGAGATTGACAATTGTTAGGAACCGGGAAATCCAGTTGTTGTTACAGCTGTAAAACTTGGTTTAAAGGCAAATAAAACACAGATAAATGTTTTTAAAAGCATTACCAACAACTGTGCTGTGAAATCTGTGTTGCCTCTAGACACTTTTGTTAATGCTTTTACTTTGGGCTACAGTGTCACTAGGAAATTAGATGCAATCTTTGTCTTCCTGTGTCTTTGGGAAGGATAAGAATAGTTCTTATTGAACTTCTGGTACCTAAACTCAGAAAATGTGAAAAAAAAAATGTAGTAATATTTTCCAGGACAAAATAAAACCAAACTAGAACCATACTTTACAGATTTAACCCACAGCAAATATGGCACATGTTTCCCTGGACCTCCACCCTCAACCCCCACCTCCCAACCAACACACACAATCTGGTTATTCATGTAACACCCAAAAGGCAACTTTCCATTTTAGGACACAAACATATTTTAAAATGGTGAATTAACAGTAACCATTGCCTAAAATAAATACCTGAAATACAGGTTAACTATATCACTACATTTCTATTTGTAGTGCATTAAAGCCTGAATTTACTAAATAATTTTTTAAACACACAAAACCCATTTTAACTCCAGAGCACTGAATTTTTCCCATATAACTTAGGTTACAAAATAATATGATTTATCCAAATAAAAACACACTGTTTATTGTAATCTAACAAGTATAAAAACTGTTGAAAACAAACACTACTCAAACTTTTCTCAGGGTTTAGAATAATTATTATCATCACTAATAAAAAATCTTTATTATCAAACTATCCTTATGAATATCAAAATATGTGTGATAAATATACAATATACATTCTGCCTTTCTACATATATGAATTGTTAATGACTATGATCTTAAAGTATTGTTTCAAGTACCTTAGCTGAATTTTATTCAGCAAATTATAATATTCCCTTTTCTCCGGAGCTTGAAACGTTTTGGAGACATAATGAGAAATATCACACTATAATTTGAGATTTATGCATTCAGGGACTATGTATTAGAATATTTACTGATAAAAGTTATATAATGATCTTATGTCTGGCTTCAGTTCCTTGAAGGTGTATTTGTTGACTAAGACTGGAAAAGCTTTTCCCATAATGGACTCACAAGGTAATGGAATGTCTTGCTTAGAAAAAGAATTTAACTGGAAACTAATAATGTCTTTTAAAATAGCTACACAAAAGCCAGATCAGAAAAACACAGCTCTCTAAATCCCAGTGCATTAAGGGTATCTTGATCATCTAAAGTAAAACTAAAGGTGTTTTGAAAGGTGAGATCTAGAGGGTAAGCATTTAGATGTTCTATTCAAGTCTATAACCTTTTCTAAAAATTCTGGCAATGATCAGAATGCAAGTAGAGTAAGAAATAACACAGAAACACAATATGATCTCAGATATATATTTCTATTGGTACACATTTCATTTATAAGGAATTATAATTTCAGAGAATAAACAATTACTCTGTTTTTCCTTTGGATCTGCAATTTCTTATCTACCAAAAATAAGAGTTGGCCTAGGTCACCTACATCATTTTTCTTGATTCTTTATGTTTGTTTTCAAATGTTAATTTTATCTCCATAGGAAATCAGTATCTTAAATATAAACGGGTCAAAAGGTAGAAAGGTATTAATATCATACCCTGAAAGAAGACTGCACCAAAATATATATATTCTTCAATAAAAACATTTAAGCTTCTTTTGCCTGCACCACATCTAAATTTGGAGACAGAGAGAGAGAGAGAGAGAGAGAGAAAGAAAGAAAGAAAGAAAGAAAGAAAGAAAGAGAGAAAGAAAGATAGATAGATGAAGGGAGGGAGGGAGAAAGGAAGGAAGGGAGAAAGGGAGAGAGGGAGGGAGAGAAAAGTAGCCTGCTGCTGTGATTACAGCTTTTATACATCTCACTTATGTAGTTCTAAGATTTTCACTGAGAATCAAGGCAATAAGAGGAAGTACAATAAGTTTGTGATCAATTAAATGTGAAGAGAAATATAAATTTGAGTTTCAAGTAGATGTTTTAAAAAGGTGAGTGGCTAGTTCTGGCATAGTTTTAAATGGTTACTTTCATTTTTTATCTAAGTTTTATGCTCACGTTAGACATCTTTGGCATTCTCTCTTACCCTAAGTACTACATGGTCTATGAGGGCAATCAACTCATCTAGATTCTTGGGGACTGATTCCACACTAGTAACCTCATCAAGTTGGAAAATCTTTTTCTAAATTCCTCTCTATGTCTATAATTGCATAACTGTGGATCTATATATTCAGTTCTAGTTGAATATTAGAGATGATGTTAGAGATTGTGAAGCTGATTATATCGTTAAAATTTTGAACATAAATTGTATCAAAATACCAATCGTCTTGGAAAACGTTATATATCCATATATACATAGTTATGTACGCAGTTTCATCCGTAATTTTACGTAAAGTGTATTAGACATCTAAATTTCATTTGTCTTTCCAACCAATCCCTATGCAATTCTCAACTGTACCTATGAAACACAGAACGATTCTTGCAAGGAAATGAAACTTTCTGGCTACCCTCTGTGGATGTTTACTGAAAATAAGAGAAGCCCAATTTGTATTCAAATACATTACACACCCAATAATTTAATCATTAGTCAACAGATCCTTCTTGAGGTGATTGCAAATGAGCTGCATTTGGTATTTGTGTAAATAAACTAAACCATCAACTACCCGAGCATTACATAGACAGGTTTCCCTCCCAGAGTGCCCCACCGCAGCCAAGATTTAAAGTATGCGGCACATACATTTATTTCATCTATAAAATTATAGCTTTACCAAAAGTACAATATATTTCTAAGAATTAGAAACAGTTTAAACCCATATCTTATACTACCAGTTGAAAGTATTTCTCCAAATGAAGACAAATGAAAAATACCCCATGCTATTCTTTTCACAGAAACATACTTGTCTTCAATATATTTGAAAGCAACAAAGAAGGATAAGTCAATTCAATAAATCAATTTCAATGAAAATGTTCAAGAGGAAACAGCTCCAAATCCAAAGTAAAATGGTTCAACAACCATGTGCAAATCCCAAATTAGCTTGAATAACTAGGTATGATGAGAAATATTTAAAAAAAAAGAAAAACGAATAGATAGAGGATTGTATTCATACAAAACGCTAGGCATTTTCTCAAGTAAAGCCTGGGATACAGGTTTGACTTTTTATTACCGTTCTCCAGGCAAATGATCCCACTGTCCCATTCCCGCTGTCAAAAGCTGAAAGCCCATTTTACTTACTAGCCACCTCCAGCGATGCATTATGGCTCACAGCCTCTCCGAGGTAATTCCTTGCTACACAGACGTAGACCCCTTCATCAGGCCTGCTTTTTCGTCCATGAACTATGCGTAAGAAAAATAAAGATCCACTTGGCAGCAACATTCGGTGTGAGCGAGGGTCATCTTTGTCTGTCTCCACTCTCTCCCCCCCTTTGTACCATTCGATAGTGGGTGTGGGGCGGCCTTCAGCTTTACAGTTCAAAGTTGCAGGTTCTCCTTTTGACACAATTAGGTCGGAAGGGTGTTCAACAATGCGAGGTGGAAAATCTTCCTGACGAAGACGGGAGCCTGCAAAAGGATGGACGAAATAGCTTCATATTATCACATGGAAAACAATTAAAAGTCTTACTTCAAAAGCCTAGGTGTAAGCACTACTATGTAAACAGGGCATAATACTGACCCTGTATGTCCTCCCAGCCCGACTTACTAATGAATCCTACTGGTGTCCACCTCAACCACACCTTCCAATTCTTGAATCCTTTTGACCCTCCACTAAGAAAGTGCTCTTACTTAAACTTTGCCTGTACAAATCCTGTCTGCTCTTCAAATCCCTTGTCCACAAAGCCTTTCAGAAGCCATCACCCTGTCTGTATTCACCACATATTTGCCTGTTTTTGCAGAGGAATGTGTGAGAGAATTGTAGAGAGTTACAACTAATAGTATGGCTTTTTAGAATCCCTTTGTAACTAACATCAGTTAACACTTTAAAAAAACCTAGTCTGTAGACCAATGAACAGCATATTCAAATATATGATGAAACTACTCTTTATATATATTTGAGTAGTCCTAAAAAAAGTGTGTGTATGTACTTTCCCAGAATTTGAATGAATAAATTAATTTCATTAGTTGCCAATAATTATATGTTAATATTTAATATGCTTCAAAGATGAAATGTTATATAATTAAGTTTAAATAATTAAATATAATATAAGATGAAAAAGGATATTGGGTAAGGGACTGCATTCTGTATTACATAATAAGTAGGTCTTGAGTGTGTGTGTCATTTAAATATGTCCTGTGCCTGTACCTTATTTTTTTCAATGTGATCATAACTTCTAAAACAGGGATCAAGATTCGTATTTTTTTAAATATTTCTACCACACTGCTGCTGTGGGTAAATTTAACATGTAAATTTCTTAAAGATTTCTCAAATGCTACAGCCCAAGGCTTAATTTAATTTAGCCCCAAACCTTGTTCTTATCTAGCCATGCAACCTCAATGAATAATGCAAAGTAGAAACCAGACTTCCTTGACCCCTCCCTCTCTTTCCCCTCCTCCTCCCCGATATTTCTCAAATCAATCTACTCATCTCCACCTCTACAGCCAACTACCGACCCAGGTCAAACTCCTATCAATTCCCACCGGGATTTAGGAAAGCTCTTAAATCACTTCACTTCAGTATAGCCAGATGAAGGCTTTGAAATGCAAATACAATCTGGGTTCCCCCCTACTTCAGCGGCTCTTAAAATAAACTCATTGCTCTTAAGATAAAGTCCTTAACAAGATCTACAAGAGTGCACTCATTTCCCCCTCTAGCTCTCCAGACTCTCTTCCTGTTCCACTTCTTTTTCTGCTTTCTTCACCTCACCTTGTGCTTGTTCACATATACAATATGCTTCCTCCTGCCACAGGCCTACAACTGCCATAGAGGCTGTGCTCGAAATGATCTTACCCTAGCCAATATCCACTTTCCTTTCAAATCTCTGCCCTCCCTGATCTTTCAAAAAAAGTTAAATGCTCCTTTCATAAACCTAAATGGCACTGCATACCTACAGTTGGTAAGAATGATCAGAATTATAATTTAATTTTTTTGTTTGATGCTTGGGAATCCTGTCTTTCCCATTCCATTGCAAGATCTATGGGTCTGATTTTGTTCATGGTTGCTTCTCTTATGACTGGCAGAGCGCTGAGCACACTATAGGTGCTCAATAAATATGTGCTGAATAAATGAAAAAATGAATGAAGTCCTAAATGGGGAAGACCTATTTGAGTAGAATGATCTGAAGCTTAATAATCATATATTCTATAAAGAGACATTAAAAGATTTTATTGTTTAAATGATAACCAATGTGCATTCTCTTCAACCTTGCCTAGACGGTAAGCTCTGCATGGACTGATTTATATATCTTTAATTTGTAACTACTATAATCAATGTTTTTTCTTAATGAATGCAATGAACAGATGAATGATGAAACTTAAAGAGCATTAGCTTATATCAACCATGAAGTAACAAAAACTGTCATCTGAAATGTTGAGTAATAGTTTTATAATCTGAAATACTGAGAAACAGCTTTAGTTCAATGCATGGTATACAACATACTATAAATTCTTTAAATGAAACCAGCCTCTAAAGGAGGAAGAAATAAACCATCAACATGGGGAAAAAATAACTTGGAAACTCATACTTTCTCACAAAGGCTATACTGAAGTCAAATGAAATTTAAATTAGATTTTGGATTACTCAATTGCAAATGCTATACAATTAAAAAGAAAAAAAAAACCCACATTATATACGACCGGCCTTGACTTTGGCTGTAATTATGAAAGGTGGATGTTAATAAGGATCAACTACTGAGGTAATAGATATTTAATTAAAGCACACATTATTTTAAATTCTGAACATCCATTTTAGTTAGGAAATACGGAAGCATAGTTTGCTATGAGAAAACAAAGAAAGGACCGTTAAGACTGCCTGAACAAGGGAGGGTAGGCATACTGAGACATAAACTTGGAGATGAGTCTTGAAAAATAAGTCAAGAATAAAAGAAAGGAGTTGATTTCATCCAGAGGCACAGCTACAAAAGAATATGGTACACTTGTGGGACCTGCGGGGAGTTAGTGCGGCCTGAGTAAAAGGTGCATGTCAGGGATTAGCAAGTATGTGTCTGAACAAGTAGTCAGAAGCAATAATGTGACGGGCTTTGTACATCAAGTCAAAGTTCTAGAACTTACCTGAAGGCAACAGAACACTTAAATATTTTACGCAAGGCATGGGCACAGTCATGCTTGGTTTAAAGAGCTCACCACTGGTAGTATGACACTGGAGTATAAAGCAGGCTAAATTAGGAGTAATTGGTCAGGAAACTTTTGTACTCTTCAAGCAATAAATTCTGAAAACTTGGGACTTTGACAGAAGAGAAAATAGGGGAAAGAATCTAAAGATATTTAGTTATAAAACCAACAGGATCTGGTCACTGGCAATATGGGGTAAACAAGAAATGGAAAATGCACAGGATGGAGGAGAAGAACAAGGCAGAAGATTCCAAGTCTGTGATCTGACCAAAGGGTGAATGGCAGTCCCAGTGAAGGTGGAGAATCAAAGAGTGAAATTTGGTGAGAGGAAGGACAGAGGAGATGAGTGATTCAGTCTGAGACATGGAGGGCTTGAGGTACTTCTTGAATATCCAAGTGGAGAGGACAAGTTGCCAACTGAATATCCAAAGTGTGACCTCAGAAAAAAATCTCAGCTGGAGCCATAGATGAGAAGCAAGCTGGAGACTGAAACCACGGGGAATAAAACTGTTGAGGGAGAGTGTATAGAGGAAGTAACGGCCAATCACAGAACCTGGAGATGACCCGGCCTCCACTAAAGTACAGTGGAGCTCAAGACTGTCTCCATCCCTAACCTGCAAGCCCATGTAGCTGGACCCCAGCTAGCTTGACTTTTGGGAACGGAAAACTCAGGCCTAAGCTTTCCCCAGAATGTTTGTACAGCAGTATTCAGTAAATGAGTTTCAGCAATAAAAATGGTGTCTGTATTACTAAAGGCTAAATTGTCCTGCTCCGTGGAATACTCTTCTCAGATTGTTAACATATATTGCTCAAAAAAAAAAAAAAGAGCTGCCGTTCTCAGGGTCTTTTGTCTTGTTGAAGCATACTACGATGCACCAGAAGAAAGGTATTCTATGCAACATTTCTCAAACTTATTTGGTTACTGAACTCTTCAGTTTTCTTTTTCCAGGATATCCCACTGAACTTTGCTTCTGAAGAACACATTTCCAGAGAAAATATACTGTAAGCCTGTAATAATCTGAAGAAAATGAATAGGGTTGGCTAAAAAAAAAAAAAAAAAAAAGAGTTATTTGTATGTAGAGCCCATACCTTTGAAAATCATAACAAAAAGACATAGAAATCTCACATTCCTCATAATGTATAACTTTCAGAAAAGGTACTTTCCAATTCCCGAGTGATCTTTATAATGAGTAATTGGCTAACCTCCACAATAAAAATTATAAATGGCAATCACCATCTCCAGGAAAACTATAATAAATTATTCTTTATTATCAAGTCTAAGCAGGAAGGAAAGGAATAAAAGAGAAAACAACTAACATTAATTATCCATCATTTCCTTCATCACAGCAACATCTTTATGAGGTGGGGGTGCTGTTATAGCTGGTGTCCATATGGGAGAAGTGAGACGCTCAGCTGTCAGTCAGCTGGAAGGTGGCAGAGCTGGGATTCAGCCCGAGTCAAACTCAAGAAGACCCTTGCTCTTCCCAACTATTCCATAAACACTGCTAGGAGTAATTTGTTAAAATCCACAGCGAAACATACTTTGTCTGTCCTTGTTTCCAAACCGGAAGTGTTCATTTTGATTGCTTAGTTTTAAAATGTGGATGATAAAAACAAGAAGCAGCCCCATCTGGGGCATCTCTTGTTCCTGGCCCACACATACAGAGAGTACCTGACTGTAAACCGCATGATGTCACATTCCCTCTACTCAGTGAAGAATTTGACAATGAACAAATGGAGGTACGAAGTTTTTCTTATACTGTGTCATCTTCTCTAATTATGAGCTTGAATTTTTGAGTAAATAGCTTATATTGTCAGTTTTTAATACTGAGAACCTCAATTCCTATGCAACCGTTTACACAGTTAAAATTCAGGATCGCTGGGGTGCCTGGTTGGTTCAGTCGATGGAACATGACACTCCTGATCTCAGGGTTGTGAGTTCCAGCCCCATGTTGGGTGTAGAGATTACTTAAAAATTTTTTAAAAAATTAAAAAATCTTCTTAAAAAATTCAGTATCACTGGTTCCCCAATTTTTTTCACCAACATACTTTGAGGGAA
Source organism: Ursus maritimus (assembly GCF_017311325.1). Taxonomy (NCBI): domain Eukaryota; kingdom Metazoa; phylum Chordata; class Mammalia; order Carnivora; family Ursidae; genus Ursus; species Ursus maritimus. Next base: position 30,633,758 of record NW_024426552.1, read on the forward strand.
AATTCTCTCATCTTCTATCAGTAATTGTTGACTCACTTTCTCAAAGGGAAACTTTGAGAGAGTTATGCCAAGATCATATAGAGAAAAGCATATAATAGCTCTCAGAAGAGTATAGATTACATATAGTCTTCCTCCCTAGAGCAGATGGTGTTCACCTCCACTGGGTCACAAAGGCTCTCTCTCTAATATTCCTGACTCATTCATAAAAAGCCTTCTCTCTTCCACCATAAATTCTGAGTTTCTGTAAGCCACCTGACAATCACCATTCTAGTTATGCTAATTTGTTTTTATTTACTTATTTTTATGTTATAAGGTATAAGGTTTCTATTACACTTGGTAAGACCAACTTCCTGGTTTTAACCAAACTCTGCACAGGAAACAGAAAAGTAACAAAGAAGAGAGGGTCAAAGAAGAAAGGGATGGTCAGAGTGAGGCTTTGACAAGGAACAAGGATGATAACGTCAGCTGCCCTCAGCAAGAATCCTGGTAGAACCTTGCGAAGAGAACACAGTTGACTTTAGGCATGGTCAACATCAGAAAAAAGGGCAGGGCAGAATTCCTTCAACAACTGGCCGGTTGGAAGATAAAATATAAACACGAGTGACTGAAATATCTAAATATTTACACAACCGCAGCTGGAAAAAGATATACACGTAAGTGCTAAGTATTTCAAGAAAATATATCAAAGTCACATGAGATTTATGATGAGGAAACCAAACTCCTAGTTGGCTGCAAACTGTTCCCCCCTTTAAAATATCACTTCTATAGGCACACAAGCAAGTAACCATTTAAGAGACGGATCTTGGTAATATTCTACTGGGGTACAAAACACACACATATATAACTTTTTTATTTTTCATATATATGATTTTACTCTTTTTTTTGTCTTGCACAGCAGTAACATTTGTCTCGGGGTTTTGTTTGTTTATGTTTTCAAGTCTTTTTCTTAGTAGATTGAGTGAAACAGTATTTATTTTATTAACAAAGTCTTATTTTGATCTGAATTTCTCTCTCATATTCTTTGGCAGGTTAAAATTAGAAAACATTAAATGATTAAAATATCCATTTGTCTCATATATCATATGAAAACATCTTGCAGCACAGAAATGCTTGTAAAATTACTAAAAGCACAAGAGTAACAAGTTCAGGGAGTAGTTGACAGATGCATAATGAATATGAATAGAAAATTAGTGACATCTGTCCTAGGTGGGGGTTGGGGGAGGTTTATATCTGCCTCGACAACAAACCTATATTTGTAAAAGAACACCTATATTCTTAAAAGAGCCTTGCCTCTTAACCTTTTTATTTAAGCTCCATTTACATTTTAAGGAGCATACGGCCTCCAATTATTAACATAAATCCAACCAGGGGTGCCAATCCAGTAATTTTCCTGTCAGAATTTCATCCTACAAGGAGATATTTGTTAAAAATAAGAAGACAGCATCCATTAATTACTCACTGTGTAGAAAGTAGACTGAAATACCCTCTACTGAATCACACACATTTCCCAAATACTCACACATTATTGGAATAAGTATAAAAACAGACCGTACCATGGAAAAAACACATAGCTTCACCTGAAATTACACAGAGTATAGGAATACAAGGGAAACAGCACATTTTAAAACAACTACCTGATTAAGGAATCATGTCATTTTCTTTAGGTACTTTGTTCCATCCTAATTTCCTGTGATTATAATTCCCCCTAAAGATGGCATGGGGGTTCTAGCCAAAATTCAGAATAATCCCCCAAATTAGTTGAGGGTAATTGATAGTATCTGTTATGATCTGAAATGATTATCAAAATTGTCCAAATAGAATTCTAGAAGTGAATCCCTGGTGTTTTTGTAATATTCCTGTAGAATCTAATATCATATGGCTGTGTCCCAAAAGATATGAGAAAGACTGACAGTAGAATAAGTTAAATTTTAAAAACAATATTGCTTGCTTCCCCCCCCCCATTTTTAATAATATGGAGTCTAAGTAGAATAGACTTTTCTGTCATGGTACCCAAATATTACAGAAGGTACTAGGCATTAGCTCCAGGAATTGCCTCAGCGGACTCAAATCAGGCAGGATTTCACTCGGAGCTGTAACTAAAGAGGTTGTAGGGTTGAAGTTGGTTAGCTGAGTTCATGCTTCCTATTTGCCCTTGAAGTAAAATTTCCAATCAATGTACGAGTAGAAGAATTCTACCTTCTGTAAAATTTCAAACAAAAATATTTGCATATCTTAAAGTCCAAATTTTCTCACTCTCCTTTTCATTGGTTTACCTCTATATCGAACATATACTGTATTAAGAACTGTGCTAAGCATTAGCAACACAAAAGTAATATGAAATAAAATCCTTGAACTTAACTGCCTTAAGTTCCCCAAGTGAAATAGCATAGGTGAGGGGAAAAGACAAAACACACACACACACACACACACACACAAAAACTAATGTAGCATTTGTGGGGAAAGTTTATTTAGTCTAGAGAATGGTTTCAGTGTGCCTATGTTCAAATCCAACCTCTGCTACTTGTTAGCTATGTAAACTCAGGTGAAGTCCTTAACCTCTCTGAATGCTTGTTTCATCATCTGTAAAATGCATATAAAAATAATATCTATATTTTATAGGTTAACATAATCCCTGGTGCATAAGATATTACATTGACCCCTGATTGGAACCGCTGATGTAGTATTTGGAAGTTGGCATAAGCACCATTGTTTAATTTTACGATTTTTCTCTCCACCCTCTCCTGTAATTATATTAGGATCCCTACTAACCAGAAATCAGCTACTGTTTTTTCTAAATTTGTAAGAAAAGTTACAAACTAAGCAAGAATCTACTTTTAGTTGAGAATTCAACCCAAAATTATTTTTCATTTACACAGTTCTTAGCAGGATCTGGCACAACTCCAGCAAAACATCTATTAAAAGAGAAGAAAAACAAAATAAAACAAAGCTAGAGCACTTAGCCCACCCAACTTATTGTTTTACTAAGAATCATCAGAGGGTGAGTCTCTCCAAAGCCATCTATAATAAAGCATCTTTGTTCCTTGCGGAAAATATCCCATACATATCCATTGATTAAATTTATTACTTTCAAAATTTGAAAGACACACTAATGCATTTTACATATTACTACATGTATAGTCATATTATCTTTCTTTTCCTTTTCCTTACAAATATAAAAACCCTATGTGTTCATCCTATTGATCAAGTTTGTAATTGTGCACAATTACATTTCAAAACAACTTTCTATAGATACACTAAGGTATTAAAATTCACAAATACTCCTTTATTTCTTAATGCCTATCATAATGGACTCAAATATTTAGGCCTGAAGATACAATAACTTATTTCAGTTATTAGAACCATTTTTCACAGATGACCAAATTTGAATAGTATTTTGAACTGTGAAAAACAGTATTTGGGTGGCCCTATGAATGTTTTTTTTATTGCTGGGTAAAAATAGTTCATCCTAATATTAGATTTTCAACATATTAGGAGAAATTACATGAATTGCAATCAACATTAATCTACATCTCCCTTTTTTATATATACTATGGAAATTGCGCATGGTGATAAATTTGACCCAACTATGACCTCAACATAGAGAACACAAGCCGACGTCCTTATTGAAATTACAACTCAACAGTACTCCTCTAACTAAAACAAACAAACCAAAAAAACACAAAAACCTTGCTTACCAAACTTCCTCTGTCCTGAATTTAAATTTCCAAGGGAAAAAATTTTATCCTGAAATTAATCTTATTTTTGTGTTTAAGATCATGTTTTTAAGTCATAAGTTAAAAGTATGTAAAAATAAATAGGGATATGATACAATTTGTTAACCACATGAAGCTTTTTTTAATTATTATGTAAAGTAGAATTTACTAATTTTTTTCTAAGACTTGCATTAGATTTTCATAGAATCTTCACATCATAGATATAATTTACTGAGTCAATAACCTAAAATCAATTAAAGTACTAAAAATAAGGCTTTTGACTTTACTTCTTAAATTAGGTAATCATACTTAAACTATATTTAGAGAACCCTTGAATCTAGGTGAGTTATTAATGCCTTTGAGATGGAGTATAGAATTGTAATTTTAAGGATAATTATCTAAAGACAATTACACTTTAGGAAAACAAAATACTTAAAATAGCCTTTTAAAGGATTACTAAGAAATCCCTGTAGGAATGCAGTCAACTTCACTTATTTTTAAACCTAGTCAGTACTTCTGACATGAACAAGAATTTCTAAGGAATCTTGTTTATATATTAGCATACTGTCATTTTTACCTCCCCTGTACTTACCCTGTTTCTCACTCACTGTATCTTGGATTTAGATCTTACAGACTCTAACAGGCGCCCTAACGATGGATACAGAGATGCTGACTCTGTTACCTGACTTACAAAATATGGAGACGTGACATACAGGGTATTCCAAATAGTAACTTAAAATCTACTCAGTAGTCTTTATTTTCTAAAGGGGTAAGTAAATAATTCATCAGTGCAAAACAAAGCTATGTGTGTGGTTGATCTAATGGGAAGATCCACCATGCATGAAATATCAATATATACAACTTTTGATTTCAAAAGATAAGGAAAAAAACTCGTAACTCTAAAAGCATCCTTTTTTTTTTTTTTTCTGATTTGAGATTTGTTACTTTCTCTCTTTCTTTTCTTCTGAAAGTAAGTTTGGCTTTTTTTTTCTTTTCTTTTTCTTTTTTTTTGCTTTTCTTTTTGGAATAGAGTTATAGTGTCACTTTTTCCTGAGATTTTAAATTTTTCTCTAATTGTGATCATATGATGTGTATTTGCATTTATCCTTTTGTATCATAATGCAACTTAAAAGGGAAATATAATACTTTTAGTCATTATTTTGATGGTGGTTTAATTTTAAAGGGAAAAAGCCATACAATCAGTTTTGCTTAGAAAGCACTTACAATATTGAAATACTTATGTTTAGTTATTAAATAGTTACACAATTACTGAAATACTTCTACATTTCCAGGGCCTACAATAGCACCTGACACTCAGCCGGTACTTGATAAACAGTTGCTGAATGAATGAACAGATAATGGAGAGAAAATGATGGGAGACCTCATGTGTATTTATAAACAGTGTGGATCACAGGATGGGCAAACATCCATGCCTGGAGGCAGTCAGCATGGCCCTGAGTTCAAGAGAAAGTACGAGCAATCCTTCTTTGTGCTTCTAGGGAGCAGACACCCACAGAGGAAAGGAGCTCTGAGAGCCAAGGCCTCCGGGAAGGCATTGGAAGATTCAAGACATTAGGTCCACTCAAAGTCAATTAATCCTAAGGCCACTGAAACCTTTAGAGAGTGTCATGTGTAGTGATTAACAGAGATGTAAGCTATCCAATTCCAGCAGAAGAAACACTGAGGGAAAGAGACAGGGGGAGAAAGAGAGCTAGAAAAAAAAGATCTAAAGAAAAAAAAATCTTAATGTTGATATCTTAGGGACCATGGAAAAATAGACGGTTTTTGTTTCCTTCAACTTTCTCTAGTCTGGTGTTACTTTCATAATAAAATGTTTTTGTTTTACACGTGTGAAAGCCAACAAAATTTTTTGAAAAATATGGAGAAAATAAAATTCAGCTTTGGCGAGCTCTTTAGAACTCTTTACTCACTCAACTCACATTGCACCAGGTCTGTGTTAGATATAGGTGACACAGAGTGCAGACAAAATCATTAGTAGCTCTCGCTCTCTCTCCAGGTAGTAAAGATGCAAAGTTAATGTGAGTGATATAGAAGTAACACTGTGCACTTAAACAAGTACGTGTACTTACGCACCTCTGAGACAACATTAAACTATCTTTGTGGGCACACAAAAACACGAGGAAACTAACTGGAAAGAGTTGTATATGCACAATGGCAAGCAACAGAATGTGTGGAAGCAAACCTCTTTGACTAAAAACAAACTTTCCAGGAAAGTTGAAAACCTGTATGACATAAATGAAGAGAGGCCATACACTCTGAGCACCTGCTCCCTCATGCCTTGTGTGATCTCTACAAGTTCAAAGACTGGAAATAGATTTAAACCAAATAACGGGTATCAGTTGACTCTTCTCTTTCAAAAGCAAAAAGGCTTAATTATTTTATTTATCTTCCATACCATTACAACAGGGTAATTCCTGATCTATGCTCCCCCGGGAAAAATCATGTTATTTAAACCTTAAATGATTTTCACTTCACATTTGACAATTTGTAGCAATTCTTAATATTAAACTAAGCCCCAATTACATTATCAAAATATGCTTATACTTTGCCTAACTTGACTGTAATAACTGGTAGAATACCTCAATAAAATGGGTATTGCCCTAGCTTTCTGCTAGCACTGAAACAAGAACCGAGATAGGGAGCAATGAAGTTTAAGTTTGGTTTTTGTCTGGTTGATTTTTTATTAATTCAAGAATTATATTTATGGGGCACCTGGGTGGCTTAGTCAGTTAAGTGTCTGCCTTCAGTTCAGTCATGATCCCAGGGTCCTGGGATCTCGTCCCATGTAGGGTTCTCTGCTAAGTGGGGAGCCTGCTTCTCCCTCTCTCTCTGCCACTCTCCCACCGCAACCTCCCCCACCCCACCCCAATCATGCTCTCTCTCATTCTTTCTCTCAAATAATAAAATCTTTTTTTTAAAAAAAGAACTATATTTATATAATATGGTCTTTTGAAAAAAGTAAGAGTAATTTTCCTTTGAATAAGTATTTTATGTACTAGATGTATGCATAAAATTGCATATAGATGTTTTCAGAGGCAAATACAGTCTCATCAAAATAAATCCTCCTGAAATATCCCGCACAGGCATGAGAAACTGAAATAATACCCCATTCAAGGAGCACCTGGGTGGCTCAGTCAGTTAAGTGTCTGCCTTTGGCTCAGGTCATGATCTCAGGGTCCTAGCATAGAGCCCCGCATTGGGCTCCCTGCTCAGCAGACAGCCTGCTTCTCCCTCTGCCCCTCACCCTGTGCTCTCTCTCTCTCAAATAAATAAAATCTTTTTTAAAAATAATGCATTCAATAGGTAACCTTTAAATATTTTTTTTAAATATGAAAAGCAACTGAAAGCAATATCTCTAACTATGCGATCCTTCTTTATAGGTTTATGAGGTTTCTCTAATTTCAAAGTATTCTTTACTTCTTTACTTCTCTACTTTAGAAAGACTTGGCATGAGGTTAAAAGTACAGGTAAGTGGTCCCTGACCTATTCAGTCATATTCTTTGGACATAAGGATTTGATACTGGTACTTCACAGGTACACAGTGTGATTTTAATGCACACTACAGTTTGAGAGCCACTGAACTAAGAACTATTTTGACACCTATCTCTCACATTGAATATTCTGAAATTCTACCCTTTATTAAATATTCCAAGCACTGCTAATACCAGCACAGTTCTATAGCACTTACCATGCATCATACATTTTTCGTTTTAAATATATTAACTCATTTAATTCTTGCCAAAACAAAATAACTGAGTAACTGCAATATTATGATTAACCTCCTCTTACAAGTGACAAAATTGAAGGACAGCAAAGAGATAATTCACCTGAGTTCACATACCTAATATATGAGAGATGTGAGCCATGGCCTCAGGTAATCTGATTCCAGGAGTTTATGTTTATATCCTGCGTTCTCTCACATATTTCTTAATATGACCATGTATTCAAAAGATTAAAAATAAATGTGACTAACGTACACTTGCAAGAATACGCTATTCAAAGAGAATAGGAAATACAACGCTTTTCATATATTCTCCCTTTGCAAAATGAGTTGAGAAATAAAAAGAAAATTTCAAATTCTGCTGTAGGGGTAGGACGTATAACTTAGGTTAACTTGAGCTACCGTCCCAACTTTACTCAACTGATACATTAACTTACACTATAAACAAGCACCTCAAAATCAACAGAAAAATATGTTATGGCTTCCTTTTATAAATTACTTTCATAAATAAAAATACACAAAATTCTTACATATTAAAATAGGTAGTAAAAAGTGCATTAGAGAAATGTGTAAAGTGTGGAGTAAAATAAATAATTAAATCCTTACTTATTCTTCTTTATACTTACAGGGAATACCAAGGCTAGGATTTTAACATCTTTCCTTCAGTGTTATTCTATCAATTTTTAACACGAAATATACTATGACTACTCTTTGCTTATTTTAAACATTTTACCCTTTCACTAATAAGTTATGAAAAATATATTTTTAAATATATGAACAATATGTCTTATGGATGTATTACAATTAATTGAACTTCCTTATGGGAAGTTTATTCTCAGATTTTAAGGATTATTAAAATCTGAAGTTTAGTATCATTACATTCAGCATACATCCTTATCCATGTATTATTTCTTTAATATAACATATTTAGTCATGGAATTTGCAGACCCATGTGCTTAAAAAATTTTAAGAGTTGATACATATCTTCAAAAATAAATTGTTCTAAAGATAACTTTTTAAAAAATTCCAATAATTCAAAAAAAGTTTTGACACCTTGTTAAAAATGCTAAATTCCATTTTTTTATTTGTAAATTAAAGTTCTTTGGTACTTTGATTATTACTGCCCTTCTAAAATACCTTAAAATTCTCTATAATCCTTTAAGGTATAACTTTGGAAAATGGGTATGAAAATACCATTAAATATCTGATTTTTTTCCTTCATGTCATATTCTCAGTTATACCTTTTAAATTCTGCTTATTTGTACCTTCAATTTGGTTCACGCTGATCAAAACTTACTAATATACTGATTTCTAGTGAAATCCCCTATTATCATTTTGGATTACATTCCTTAAGGAATTTAAACATTTGTTAATTCTCAAAACAACTTTAAGAATGTTCATAGAAATCTCCAAATTTTAATTCTTATTTATCCATTAACCCAACAACTCCATGTTTAAACATATAATATGGAAGCATAAATAATTATAAGTTTTAATGTATTAGACAATCAGATATACAGCATCATTTTAGGACCAAGTCCCAAGAACTTCTTACCAATAAGTACTCTCAGTATGAAAGCAGTAATATCGCTTTTTTTGAACACAATGTCCCAATAAAAGTATATGGAAAAATTCATGTATTTCTAGTTTATTGATGAAGACAAAATTAGTAAGATGAAATTAACTCATTCTTTTTAAATACAGAAATCCTCTCTTAGGTTGACCAGCTCAACCTGTTTCAACTGTGACCTTTTCAAATTTACTACTGAAAATCCCCTTCAGTCATTTCCAGGTAAATTAGGGCCTTGGATACCCTTTCCCCTTAAAAAGGCAGATAAAATATCTACCCAAAATATCCATCATGGTAATTGGTGCCAAAATTACTGATCAAATGAAATAAAAAGTATGTTCAAGTTGTCCTAAGATACAAACTTGTTTTTTTAAGACTGAGAATGCATTATATTATAAACATCGTGGACAGAAAAAAAAAGAATCAGTTCTTGGTCAACTCATTAGACAGGTAAGAAAAAAGTTGGCTGTGAGACAAAGTATATGAAAGAAAGGAATTGCCATATTACTGTCAGATTTGATGTTTTTAGTTTGAATACAAATATAAATTGTCTACCCAATGTGGAAATACAGACAGAAATCCAATGCAAAGAGGAAACCTATAGTAATCTCTCTATTTGTTTGTTTTCTTTACCTGGTTTAATTATAAAACCAAGAGAATGATGACTGGTAAACAGCAGAGGTCCAGAAGAGAATAATCCAATGTAATGCACAGAAGTAAAATTATTTCTTCCAAGGAACTGTTGAAAAGGAAAAACAAAGCTGGGGGCATCACAATGCCGGATTTCGAGCTGTACTACAAAGCTGTGATCACAAAGACAGCATGGTACTGGCACAAAAACAGACACATAGACCAATAGAACAGAATAGAGAGCCCAGAAATGGACCCTCGGCTCTTTGGGCAACTAATCTTTGATAAAGCAGGAAAAAACATCCGGTGGGAAAAAAGAAGTCTCTTCAATAAATGGTGCTGGGAAAATTGGACAGCTACATGCAAAAGAATGAAACTTGACCAGTATCTCACACCATACACAAAAATAAACTCCAAATGGATGAAAGACCTCGATGTGAGACAGGAATCCATCAAAATTCTAGAGGAGAACATAGGCAGCAACCTCTACGACATCGGCCAAAGCAACCTTTTTCATGACACATCCCCAAAGGCAAGAGAAACAAAAGATAAAATGAATTTATGGGACTTCATCAAGATTAAAAGTTTCTGCACAGCAAAGGAAACAGTCAGAAAAACTAAGAGGCAGCCCACGGAATGGGAGAAGATATTTGCAAATGACACTACAGATAAAGGACTGGTATCCAAGATCTACAAAGAACTTCTCAAACTCAATACACGAGAAACAAATAAACAAATCAAAAAATGGGCAGAAGATATGAACAGACACTTTTCCAATGAAGACATACAAATGGCTAACAGACACATGAAAAAATGTTCAAAATCATTAGCCATCAAGGAAATTCAAATCAAAACCACACTGAGATAGCACCTTACGCCAGTTAGAATGGCAAAAATAGACAAGGCAAGAAACAACAATTGTTGGAGAGGATGTGGAGAAAGGGGATCCCTCCTACATTGTTGGTGGGAATGCAAGTTGGTACAGCCACTTTGGAAAACAGTGTGGAGGTCTCTTAAAAAGTTAAAAATTGAGCTACCCTATGATCCAGCCATTGCACTACTGGGTGTTTACCCCAAAGATACAGACGTAGTGAAGAGAAGGGCCATATGCACCCCAATGTTCATAGCAGCAATGTCCACAATAGCTAAATCGTGGAAGGAGCCGAGATGCCCTTCAACAGATGACAGGATTAAGAAGTTGTGGTCCATATATACAATGGAATATTACTCAGCTATCAGAAAGAACGAGTTCTCAACATTTGCTACAACATGGACGGCACTGGAGGAGATAATGCTAAGTGAAATAAGTCAAGCAGAGAAAGACAACTATCATATGATTTCTCTCATCTATGGAACATAAGAACTAGAATGATCAGTAGGGGAAGAAAGGGATAAAGAAAGGGGGGTAATCAGAAGGGGGAATGAAACATGAGAGACTATGGACTATGAGAAACAAACTGAGGACTTCAGAGGGGAGGAGGGTGGGGGAATGGGATAAGCTGGGGATGGGTAGTAAGGAGGGCACGTATTGCATGGTGCACTGGGTGTTATACACAACTAATGAATCATCGAGCCTTACATCGGAAACCGGGGATGTACTGTATGGTGACTAACATAATATAATAAAAAATCATTAAAAAAAAAAAAAAAAAAATATATATATATATATATATATATATATATATATATATATATATATATATATATATATATATATATATACACATATGTATATATATGTGAAAAGTCTTAATTTTAAAAAGGTATCTAATCATTAATGTAATGCTCTTAAAAAGAAATATCTGCAAATGCAATTAGATATATATATATGCACACATATACATATCTGCATACATATCTATCTATATATAGATATGCATATATAAATTTAAAATGATGACTTGCATGACTAAAATGAGATTCTAACAAGAGAAAAGTAAATACTCAAGGAATAAAGTATATACTCAAATAATAAAGAAAATACTCAAGGAATAAAGTATTTTTCCTGGCTTTTCCCTTCATAAAGTTTTCTTTTGGCAAAGTGTGAGCAGACTATTATTTCTAGTGTTTTGCTTTTGCTTTACTCTAACCATTGCAATGTGCTCTATGTTCACATGCATAACCGAAATGGAGCTTATGCCAATTCCTGGGGTTTTCTTTTCACTTCATAAAACTTTTGTTCCATAATACACAAAACACCATCTTGACTATAACCTACAGCAAGCCCCTTCTTTGAGTTATTACCGTCATACACATATAAGCAATACTCTCGTGGCCTTCAAGATTCAAGATGTTCATCTTTCTTTGCAAACCTGACACCCAAAAAAAGAGTGCAAAAACCCTACAGAACTACAAGAATTGTAGATTTTGCATATGAAAATGCTTTTGAAAAGAAAAAGATGAATCAAAATGTTTATGGATGCATAAACATCAGATGCATAGGAGATGGTCAGAGTGACACTGCCTCCTTATATAACAGAATCTTTCCTCGGTTTGACTTGGTTCTAATATGGTTGCTTAGTTCTACTGGTGTGTCTAAGAGTTAGTAAAAAACAAATGGTACTTTCTCCAAAAGTCTCAAAAGGACACAGATAAGATTTTTATAATTATCTCATTGATCTTCAATGTCAGAATAGAACAATAGCTAAGAGGTATTCAGCGAACTCATTAGCTATATTAATTCTCACTCTCCCCCAAAATGTTCCTAAGTGGGCACTATTAGTACCCATAATTTATAGATGAGGAAATTGAGGCAACAGAAATTAAGTAACTAGTCCAAAATTTAACAGGTACTTACTAATAAAGATTAAGATCCACATAGTCAGCTCCAGAATGTGGACGTTTAACCACTGAACTATGCTGTAAATCAGCACAATTGTTTAAGAATTTACCTTGTATAAGAATAAACTTCACAAACCCAAAGATTTATTTTTTAACTCTCAAGTTAATGTAAGAAAAACTAGAGAAAAAAAATTTTGGAGGAGCCTGGGTGGCTCAGTTGGTTAACCGGCCAACTCTTGATTTCACCTCAGGTCATGATCTCAGGGTCCTATGATTGAGCCCAGCATCAGGCTGCATACTTGGCGGGGAGTCTGCTTGAGATCCTCTCTCTCCCCTGCCCTTTTCCCCTACCCTCGCTGGTGCTCTGTCTCTCTAAAATAAATAAATCTTAAAAAAAAAAAAAAATACTTTGGTTCCACGTGGCAGTTGGGAGAAGAGAATGGATTGGATTCACATCAGAATACTTGGGCTTTCTCCTAGGCCCATAAATTTCTACCTCTCCATCCTCAGTTACTGGGTCAGTTTCTTCATCCATAAAATGAGGTTAACATACCATGTTAAAGCTAGAATAAGAACAGATCAATCTGTCAACCCTCCCATCTTCCAAACAAAGGAAAACTCATCAACAGATTGCAAATATTTTATTAAGGTTGACAGATCTTTGGTAGCCAGAACCAGGACCCTGTTCTTCTGAATCCCATTAACATGAGAGTAGAAGTAAAACCTTTTTTGTAAAAGAAGACTAAAGAAGAGGTGTTCTTAGCCTGTTCAGGATGTGTTTCTAAAGTGTATGTGAATTTTTGAAAGTGGATGCAAATTTCTCTGGCCATGCACAGAAATACAAAAAATAACATAGCATTAGAAGAGGTTCTAATCACCACAAGAAATAGAAGGGTAATTATCTTTACTTTGTTTTAGGTGAATAAAGAAAAGCTCAGAGGGGTAAATATCTCCTAAATAATTCATAGAGAGATATTTACACATACCTCACATTTGTACAAGATCATATCATATTACATAGGATCTCCCAAATAATTCACAGGAAGCTGGGAATCAAGCTCTATGCTAGACTCCAGAGCCTGCAGTCCCTGCTTGGTGTTGCCACGCAACACTGCCCTGCTTCTCTGACTTCTCATTTTAAACCTCTTTTCACACCTACTCTCCACTTGATGCTGGACTCAGCAAAGGCTGAGTGAAGTAACACCTGCTATCATTATGCCCCTGCTGAAGCAGGAAGTTCAAGTTATTTTCTGTTAAGTATTTTAGCAGACATTAATACCAGGGTAAATAGCAAGAGCTGACACTTCAGTACTGAGCACTCAGTATCTTCCAGGCATTTACTGGGAATGGTGAACTAATGATGTCCTCATACCTTAGGTATATAATCACCTTGCAGTGCTGGCGAAGGAAATCTATCCCTCAAAACCCTACAATCTAGGAGTTCAGGGCCTAGAAGGATTAGTGTTTCCTAGCTGGGAGGGGCTTACATACGTTGAAAAGCTCAGACTCCAAGAAGTACATGGTGATCAAGTACCAAAAGCAAAATCGATACGGTAAATGCGAAAGGAGAAATAAGGGGTAGAAGTTAAGTAAAGCAGGCAGTTTGCTTTCTCAGAGATGAGGTTCTGGTTGGAAACAGAGGGCTGCATATGATTTGGGGTTGGTCAGAGGTTCTTTGCTCCTCAAATTATTTGGAGTTTTGTGTTTATGAATATATTTACATTATCTACCGAGAAGATCCATCCACAGGAAAGACCATCATATTCTTGAAGAGGGGCATTGACGCAAACATTTTTTAAATAAACAACAAGATAATGGGGTATCCATTTTTTGCTCTCACGAAGTGTCACAAACAGGGTAGCTTTAAAAAAACAGAGATGTATTGTTTCACAGTGCTGGAGGCTAGAAGTCCAAGTTTAAGTTGTCAGCAGGGGTAGTTCGTTCTAAGGGCGGTGAGGGAGGATTTGTTCCAAGCCTCTTTCCTAGTTTCTAGGAGTTTACTGAAGTTCCTTGGTTTTTGCTGCATCACTCACCCCAAACTGCCTTCACCCTCACATGGCTTTGTCCTGTGTCTCGGCTTCCGTGTCCAAATTTCACCTTCTTATAAGGACACAGTCATAGTGGATTAATGCCCACCCTAATGACTTCATCTTGCTCATCTCCAAAGACCGTATTTCCAAATAACCTCACATTCACAGATTAAAACTTAAACATTTTATGGGACACAACAGCGTGGGAGATGCACAGATGTGTGGGAAGGATGCTTTAAATCAGGGTATACAAGGGAGGAACAGATTACTGTGATAATCAGAAGCCCAGAATGATTTGTATAAAGGGTTTGGTCTAAGACGAATAGAAAATAGGAGTTGAAATGCTGGCTGTAGCCAAACTGTTGAGACCTAAAAATATTCAAAACAGGCTTTTACGGGACACCTGGGTGGCTCAATCAGTTAAGTGTTGGATTCTTGATCTCAGCTCAGGTCTTGATATCAGGGTCATGAGTTCAAGCCCCATTTTGGGCTCCACATAGGGTATGAAGCCTACTTAAAAAAAAAAACAAACAAACAAACCCAAAAAATCTTTTGGATTCTAGCCTAATAGCTACAAAGAAATTCCTGTAGGATTTTAAAAAGTAAAATAACATTATGTTTAGGACCATTAAACTCACAGGACTGGGCAGGATGCAGAGTAGAGAAAGGAGCCCGAGGACTCCCTTAATCACCCCCATAACACAGATGTGACACAAGGAGGGTAAGGGGAATAAAAAAAGAAACGAAAAAAATCCAAGAAGCATTCTGAAGGAAGAATTCACACAATTCAGTCCAACAGCTCTGAGGTTTGGGATCTAAGAGACAAGATGAAAGCTAGCTTAGGGCCGTTTTCATTTTAAACTTGTGTTTTAGTTTGAGAAAGAAACCAACACTGTAAATATCATTTTTTCATACATTAAGTATGGCATAACTCTAAGACTTTAAAAACCAACTTGAAGCTCAACAGATGATATTTTTAAGAGTGAAAAGGAGAATTTCTTTCCATCCCATTCCCAGAATTTTTTATTTCAAGAGCTATATGTTTCAAGTTATAATTTAGAGTTATACTATATATCTCCTAAGATAACTGCACTTGATAATTTGTAAATTACAGTCAATATGTTCAGGAATATGCTATCTAACAGGTTTATTTAAAGATTTAATGTTAAATTCCATGCACATTTTATACAGGAACTCCTTTGATGATACACTCCACGTGCTGATGTAATGTAGCAAATAAGGACAAATCCCGAAGGCTGCTTAGACCACAGTTTCATTTTTGCAGATCATCTTTAAACCCCTTTTATAAAATGGCAAAATACTGAGGCCACTCCTACTTCTTTGAGCACAGTAAGAAGTGTCCTTTGGGAAAAGTTTTTTAATGGGAAAATCTCATGTATATCAAAAAAGTCTTCAGATGATCACCGTTCCAAATATAAGTTGAAGCCATCAAAGTAATTTATCTTCTGTAAGCATGTTAATTCCATTCAAAGAGAGAATAAAGCAGGCAATGTTCGTTATTTAAGTAGAAGTACTTTTTTAAAAAGATTTTATTTATTTATTTGAGAGACAGTGTGTGAGAGTGGGAGGGACAGGGAGAGAACCTGAAGTGGACTCCATGCTGAGCGCAAGGCCCGACATGGGGCTCCACTGGACAACCTCAAGGTCACGACCTGGCAAGACCACTTGCTTAACCGACTGAGCTACCCAGGTTCCCCAGTTATAAGTAGTTTTTAATATGGAAGCTACTTTGTTTTTTTCAAAGATTTTATTTATTTATTTGTCAGAGAGAGAGAGCGCGCACACAAGCAGAGGGAGCAGCAGGCAGAGGGAGAAGCAGGCTCCCCGCTGAGCAAGAGGCCTGACAAGGGACTTGATCCCAGGACCCTGGGATCATGACCTGAGCTGAAGGCAGACACTTAACCAACTAAACCACCCACCCAGATGTCCCTGGAAGCTACCTTTGTAAAGAAAATGTCTCCTCCTCCTTAAAGAAAGTGATATTTAATAAGGACAACTTGAAAAAATAATTCTCAATATCATAAAAACTACATTGGGGCCAAATTTCATTATTCTTACATTCTACTCCAGTGCTGTCCAAGAGAACTTTCTGCAATAATGATTACAATGTCCTATTATGTGCTCCCTCTGATACAGTAGCCACCAGCCACAGGAGGCTTTTGAGCACTTGAACTCAGCTTTTATTTCATTTTACTTTAATTAATATCACTTAAATAGTCACATATAATTGGTGGCTACTGTGTTAGAGAACACAGTTCTAATCAACTGGTAAGTGAAAAAAAAATGCAAAAGAAAAAAATCAAAAGCTACACCTGCAGCTCTTAAACACCAGGATCTATCACAACGAACATCGTCATTTATATCCGTGGGTCTTCACTGCTGGGGAGCAGCAGAGATCCCTACAGAAGGGGGACCTTAAAAATTCAGATGTCAGGGGCCCCCACTCCTGATCTACTGAATCAATTCTTTAAAAAATCTATTTTTAACAAGCATCAGAAGTAATTCTCTGATGCACGGTAAGGTTTGAGAACACCTGATCTATTTCTGCTTTCATTACAAAGTTGAGTCAATGTGTTTCTCCAATAGGACATATGAATTTGTACAGTTTAACTACTGAGTTCTAATATTAAAACATATCATTTTGGGGCGCCTGGGTGGCTCAGTTGTTAAGCGTCTGCCTTCGGCTCAGGGTGTGATCCCAGGGTCCGCTGGAAGCCTGCTTCTTCCTCTCCCACTCCCCCTGCTGTGTTCCCTCTCTCGCTGACTGTCTCTCTCTGTCAAATAAATAAATAAAATCTTTAAAAATATATACATATCATTTTAATTTAGATAACACTGGCACCTTCTTTTTTTTTTTTTTTTTAAGATTTTTTATTTATTTATTTGACATAGAGACAGCCAGTGAGAGAGGGAACACAAGCAGGGGGAGTGGGAGAGGAAGAAGCAGGCTCCCAGCAGAAGAGCCTGATGTGGGGCTCGATCCCAGAACGCTGGGATCACGCCCTGAGTCGAAGGCAGACGCCTAACGACTGCGCTACCCAGGAGCCCCGACACTGGCACCTTCTAACCAACATTTTTTTAAGAGCTCCTTCTTTTTCGAAACAACTGGAGAGTAAATTATTTTCACATTCTAAAATACCACTAAGTATCAGCTAATTTCCCTGGACAAATGCTACACTTCATCAGATCTTGTCCTTCTGTAGATCCCACAGTAACTGAATTACCTGCCTTGATTATTACACACCACGCTCTTTTTATTCTACATCTTTAAACCCATGCCCTAATGTTTGTTATGGAAATCTTATCAATGCCATTCTCTGATTATCAACTTACTTATCTGTAAAATGAAGTACAACTGGAATGAAAACTCCTACCTCACAGGATTGTTCTCAAGGCCAAATGTGAAGTGCTTAGCAGTGTCTGGCACATAGGCAATAGTGGCTGGGTATCCAGTTTTCTTCCTCTTCCCAATGACTGTTTATCTATTTATTTTCCTTTAAATTCGCTTACCTGTCAATACTGTTGATAGCTGCCCCAAATCACTTAACCCCTACTTACTGTTTTAGGGTCACAAAGAGCCCTAGAGGTCTGCCTCCAGTGGGCAGGGGAAATCCAAGGACATGTGACAGCTTTATATGGTTGTTCCCCTATGACCTGGTCACCCTTGCCACCTCCACCCCCACCCCATCCTCAAAGCCGGCTATGGTTTTATTACTTTCAGCCAAACCTAGTTCCTGTAACTAAAACCTTGCTTCCCTCCTCGTGACTTGGTTTTGTCTTACACCCAACCTTCCCTCTTCTCACCCCCTTCCCACAGGATAAGAAAACTAGGCAATAAAACTCTCCCTCATTAATTAGACAGGACTTGGGAGTAGAGTGTCCTCAATCTGAACATACAGCACTTGATGTATCTTGTTTAGAAGCAAAAAGGCAATGATGATCCTCTTTCTTTGTTTTTATTTTTAAAAAAATTTTAAAGATTTTATTCATTTATTTGACAGAGAGAGAGACAGTGAGAAAGAGAACACAAGCAGGGGGAGTGGGAGAGGGAGAAGCAGGCTTCCCACTGAGCAGGGAGCCTAATGCGGTGCCCCATCCCAGGACCCCGGGATCATGACCTGAGCCAAACGCAGACACCTAAGGACTAAGCCACCCAGGCTCCCCTCTTTGTTATCTTTTTAGTGGTGTTACATAGATAGCTCTAGGGTTGGTCCATGTTTTTAGTATATTTTCATTTTAAAAAGTGAATCCCTCATATCAATTTGAAAAAAAAAATCCTAAAATTAAAAAAAATTAAATCTAATAAAAGCATTTCAACATTATATAAAATGATTTCTTCATCTTAGAAGAAAATATAACTTCTTGCAATAGGGTAAAATTGAATGCTCTCTAAAAACAACAGCAACAACAGAAAAAAAATTTATTTTCTCAAACTGACTACAATTACATACAAAATTCTTCTGAGGCTTATTTGCTTTTAGTCTTCCAAAGGTGAACATATCACACACTTGCAAATCATTTTGAAATTAGAACGGTAACCAAATCAACTTTCTTATTTTAAATCGAAGAAACTTAAGGAGGAGAGAAATCAATCTATCTATTAAATACAGTTTATTTTTAAAGTCCTATTACAAAAATGTCAAAAGACTTTCTAAAAGTTTTACTTGTTATCTCATTTGGGAAGCCATGAGATTTAATTTGATGACAAGCCACTTTGATATGACAACTTCATAAGGGCCTCAAAGAATACTAGGCAACTTACTCAGCTGGAAGTCTCAGGAGCCATAAAATAGAAAGCATGAAGCTTTACGGTAACTGCAGAAATGCAATTTTAAATAAAACACGGGTTTTTAAAACGACAAAATAACCCTTTGACTTTTTAAAAATAATTAAGTTACTAAGAAGAAACTAAAGAATTGAGTTTGGCTGACTTTCAGTTTTATTTCTTAGGAGATGTTTCTAGGTCAATTCAATATTAACAAAGTACAAGTTTTTACATTATGTGGGGTGCAGTTCATTGTCTGACAAGTTTACTTCACATGATATACCAGTAAATTTTAGATTACAGTTCATTACTGCTAGGGTAAATAAAAATTAATTTTATGATAGGTATAAGTAGGTGCCAGTCTTTATGTATGATATCTTAATGAATATCGATGACATCCTTATTTTAAAATATTCACAGATGAGGGCGCCTGGGTGGCTCAGTCGGTTAAGCATTTGACTCCTGGTTTCAGCTCAGGTCATGATCTCAGGGTCATGGGATCAAGTCCTATCTATGTCGGGTTCCACACTCAGAATGGAGTCTGCTTGATTCTCTCTCTCCCTCTCCCTTCCCCTCTGCCCTCCCCCAGCTTGTGTGCATGTGAATGCACACACGTGTGCTCTCTTTCTCTCTCAAGTAAACAAATAAAATAAAATCTTTAAAAAAATTAAAATAAATAAAATATCCACAGATGAATAAAGGAAGTCTCAAAACAGCTGAGTATCATTTTTGAGATCTAATTTTTGGTAAATTACTTGAGACTGTCTAACCCTACTCCAATACGCTGGAATCACCTGAATTTTGTAAAGTCAGTGTGTACATCAGTGGATCGCAAAACCTAATCTGTATCAAGCACTATACTATAACCTAAAGAACTTGTTATACACACAAATGTACTCTTCTAAAATATAAGAAAATAGTTGTTGTGATCAATACAACATACATTTTCCTTAAAACATTACTGAATTTGAGATGCCTGGAGGACTCCGTCGGTTAAGTAGCTAATTCTTGATTTGGGCTCAGGCCATGATCTCAGGGTACTGAGATGGAGCCCAGCATGGGGCTCCATGCTCAATGGGGAGTCTGCTTGAGGATCCTCTCTCTTTCCCTCTCCCTCTGTCCCTCCCCCCTGCTCATTCTCTCTCTCTCTCTCTCAAATAAATTTAAAAATCTTTAAAACATTATGAATTCCCAGCAGCTTTGTCCCCCCACATCAAATGCTACTATGTAACTGGTATCACTACAGAAGCTCAGCTATTAAAATCAGGCTGCTACATTCATAAAGGATGAAGAGAATGCTGTACAGCACAGCACACAACTCTACAAATAGATACAATACCCAACTCTTACGTCCTCCTAGCAATTATTATGACTCACATGCGGGTTAAATTGCTAATCATCTGGACAGGAATGCAGGAAACATGACAGCCAAAGTAAGGTTGACCATAACATATGTTATCCTAACTCTGTATCAGGGTATTTGAAAATGCCTATAATAGCAGTAGAATCAAATACATCTATGGTGAGTTCCACTTCCTGGACATTCTCAGTCGATGCACGAGGGAAGCACAGTATCATTTTAGTCTGTATATTCCATGACACATGTGTTGTACTGAAAGGGCAGTCCATTGTGTTGTGTCTGGCAGTATCCTACATGGAGATTTTAAGCCCTCCCATTTTCTAAAGTTTGTCTTTCAAAAAACCTGAAGCCAAACATATGAAAATGATTATTTTACATAAAAATCATATGGGCACAAACTTAATTTTCCATTGTGCATAAAATTAAAAATAAACAACTGAAGAATTTGGTGGTTGCAGACAGAATTAAATTACTATTATTAAACATTGCTAAAGATCCATTGAGTTACGAGTGAGACATTTCGCACAAAAAACAAGAAGATAGTTAAGTATGCTTTTCATTGGAAACTTCTGAATTTTTAATGGTTATTAGGTCACTTTATTTTTTAGAGCATATTTTATTTCTCAAAATAGCGGTATAGAGAGGAGACAAAAGCCTAAGTAAAGGTAAAGGAAAACAGAAATAGTAAACTATACACTAGTTACCTCAAAAGAATATTTCTCTCCTTCCCTCTCTCTCTGTTTGTGGTATAATTGACATACAATGTTACATTAGTTCCAAGTGTACAATGTAGTGACTTGACAGTTCTATACATTACTCTATGCTCACACCAGGAAGCGTAGTCACCACCTGTTCTCATACATTATTACAGTATTATTGACTATATCCCCTATGCTGTACTTTTCATCTCCATTACTTATTTATTTTATATCTCAATGTTTTGTACTTCTTAATTACCTTCCCCTATTTCACTCATTTCCCCTAATTCACGAATGTTATTCTCTTTTTATATTCACTTAGAATATGGTAAATAATGCTTGAATGAACAAAATTCAAGTGTCAACGATTTTGAGGAACTGGTAGTAATACCAGATTATATGATTTAGGAGAGAATACTAAACCCAGTGCCTCAAACATAATACATACTCACATAATACTGGCTCCCTCCTGCTTTCCTTCTTTGATGTTGGATAAAGAGACCAAAGGATTTTCTGGTTAATAATAATGCTACATTACATGATAATATGGATGACTTTTATCATTAAGGCTCAATCTTCAAGCTTTAACTATATCCACCCCCCCTTCTAAAGTTTAAGGTACATTGAACTGACATTCCTTTATACTTTTAATGAATTAAACTGAGCATAACTATTGCTTAAATATCACTTCCCCAAAATCTGAAAACAGAATAAATTAAGAAGTCCAGATCACTTGTTCAGGGAATTTAATCTTAATATTATCTACCACATAAAATAACCATGGTAATAGAATGATCATGTAATTACTACAATGACAGAAAAATCCTTGCATCAGTAATGAGGAAATTGGCTTCCAGAAATATTATTATTTGTCTCATTTAATCCACCACCAAGGTATGCATTTATTTATTTATTTATTTATTTATTTATTTATGGATGATAACTTCCTTTTAACTGATTCTTTATAACGGCCATTTTTTAAAAAATCAAGCATTATATAACTGACATAACATTATATTAGTTTCAGATGTACAACATAATGATTTGGTATTTGTATCTATTGTCAATGGATGCTTTTATCATTCCCAGTTTACCCAGGGAAAACTAAGAACAATAGAGTCAAATGTCTCATTCAAGGTTATTTAATCAATTAGTAATTGAGATAGGATTTGAAACTATGTCATTTAATTGCTAAGTTCTCCCTACCATATATGATGCTGCTGAGTGTTTTTGGTTACAACAGATTTGCAGAAAGTATGTCACTATTTTCTCAGAAGCAGCAACAACAAAATTAAGAGGAAAAGTTCAATTCTCAGATTTGGTGTAGAGCAGAATCACCTGGAAAGTGTGATATAAAAAATGCCCAGGACTTGGCTTTGTGCTTCCGAACTGAGGTCTGGGTCAGACACTGAAGTTTGAGAACCACCAGTTCATAACATAAAAAATGAACACAGACCTAGTGATACGCAGAGAAGGAGATCCCAATGCAGGCAAATGGGCTAGCCATCAAAACCTGAAATGGGTAGTTCAAGAGGTCAGGTCAACAGCAGCAATCCCAGCAGCCCTCTAACCTATCTAACACAAAATAAACTCAGAAACCTGCAGATCCAACGGACAAATAGAAAAGTTCCTAGGACAATAAAATTGGATAGACAGGTAAAAATCTAATGCTTTGTAGTGACATTTTAAATTCTTTAGTATCTAAAAAGCTAGCAAACCCATTTCTTTTTATGAATATTCATTGCAAGGATGTGGCCGTTGGTCATATGAGTTAGTTATCGCATAGCTGACTGTTGAGTCCACAGTGTAATTTTTAGAATTCCTTTTTAGAATTCCTCTTGCATCAACAAAGCCTTAGTTTGAATATTTTCCAAGTAATGTCAGAAGCTTATCTTCAAAGGTCTACTAAACAAATAGTACCGTCACTTCAACATTTGTACTTTGAAAAACAAGTCAATACCACATAGTGTAATCGTAACATCTCTTGCATGAACACGAAGAATGGATCGGCATGTGTACCTTAAAATAGCTTAGAATTTCCATAGTCAAAATTTTAAAAAGCAGTAATTATGGCAATGCTATAATTAAGAAACAACATACATGGTACTGGTCAGGGGCGTGCTAGAATTATATTATAAGCTCACTAACATGTAAAGGAATTTGACACCAAATGGCATTACTAATTTTATTCATGATTCATTATCATTTGCTGATTATTAAAATTATTCATTCTGTCCTAGCTGTTAAGTAACAAATAGAAAGTTTCTTCAGCTACATGTCAATTGTCCATGTTGGCCATTTCTTTTGTGAGACTGGGAAAGTCTTTAGCTAGTATATTCTCGTCCCTCCTTCTTC
The DNA here is from genome assembly GCF_017311325.1 of Ursus maritimus. NCBI lineage: Eukaryota > Metazoa > Chordata > Mammalia > Carnivora > Ursidae > Ursus > Ursus maritimus. The sequence continues at coordinate 30,657,423 of NW_024426552.1, forward strand.
AGCTAACAGGCTTCATTCATGGACCACAGTGGTGAGCATGAGCTCCGGGCTGGTGACTAATTACTGGCCCAGGAATGTACACATGACTAATGCTGGGACGACTGGAACCCTTCCTTGGGATTTTCCTACCTAGAGTTGGCAGGGAAAAGCTATCAGACTGTGAGCTGCCAAGGATCATGTTTGCTCTTGCACCGAAAAGATTTGTCTATAAAGTAGAAAAATGAACCAACTACACAAGAGGAAATAGAGGAGAGAAAACCAAAACGTACTGATGGTATTTCATTATTTGTGCTATTTCCCCCTTCAATCTGATCCCACCCAGGCATTTTCTATGGCTCGAGCATATGAATCAATGAATTTTCCTTTTGTTATTGAATGGGTTTCTTTCACTTGCTACCAAATAGTCCTAATCCACTAATTTCCCTATATTAAATGAAGCTTTTTCTCCCTTGGACTGTGTCACTATGGAGACCCTGTGAGGAATTTCACACTTATCACCTCTCCACTTCTCCAATGCCTTCAAGTTTCTATTATCTCCTCTTCTTCCATGAAGTCTTGCCAGACCAGTATAACCCATGCCCTCTTAATTCTCAAAAAAAGAATACGATATGTCATTTTGTCATCTATACCCTAATATTTAAATTGTCTATTATTATTTAACCTTTTGCAAGTGTATTTCTTTTCCTTTAACTTAAGTTTTAACAGCTTAAGGTAAAAAATATGTCTTAAATTTATTTGTAATCACCATAGGTTTTTATATATTTCCAAGCATGCATATAACATAGAGCAAAGGCAAGGGAATGAGTTCTGATTTACTTTTCATATTTTACAGTGGGAACTGAGAATGTACTACTAGTTAAAGAATTTGATTCACTCAAATAAAAGATGCCACATAAACACCGACATTTAAGAGTTCCCTGCATACTTCTGAAGTGTTTATTCCGAATAATATCGTCTGAGATGGACATGAAGTACACTGAAATTTCATCTCTTTTTAAAAATTTCATTTTCAAAGACCAATCGGTGCCAATTACATTTTTCTCATAAAATATATAATCAGCACTATACTACTCAGGTCTAAAGAGAACTTAGAAGACTGAATAGATGAGCTACATAAATGAAACCATAAGTATTCAGCAAACCAAAAGCATTTTCTTAAAATACTCTTGCTGTGTTCATTCCAAAATACTCTTGCTGCTTAATAAGAAACATGCAATCATTTACCAGAAGGATTTTTTTAAAAAGTGAATTCTACATAAATTCTTTTCAAACATTATATGCATCCTATAGTATATTTATATCACAGGCCAATGTATCAATTCCTATTAATGTATCATTAAAACCCACAATATGCAACTCTCTTGAAACACATTAAATGAATGTGTTTGGAAAATGAAAAAAAAGAAAGACAAAAAAAAAGGAAGAGAAAAAGAAAAAGAGAAAGAAAAAAAGACTGAAAACTGAAAGAAAGGGAAATTCCATGTGATTCACAACTTAGGAAATTAAAAGTAAAAAAAAAAAAAAAGATTTATTTCTTGATGGAATGTGTCTCTATTGAAAGCTGAACCAAAAGTCATGGTGGCGGCTGTGGATTCCTTAGACAGATGGTGTCAACAGACCAGTCGATTAGTCAGCTTGGCAATGGAAGAAGGATAGATAGTTTTACAAAATACCACCAAACTCAATATATGAAAAATAGAAAGAGGCTTGAATTTGAACTCTGATACTTGATCCCGGTTACTGCATGGTTTGTAAAATAGGCTAGTCTTGTCACCAGCAGTTTAGAGTTTCCTCATTAGATTTTCATAGAAATGGTTCTCAGCACACAAAAGCCAAATCCCAGAAGGGACAGCTGGGTTTAACAGGTGAAGAGATCACGTCTAATGGTTTTCCTATCAAAGCCCCACCGCTGATTTTCTTTCTTCTTTTCTACTTAATATAAGCTTGCAGTATCTATTCCTATTTTTTTTAAGATACATCATTTGGGAATTTACTCATAACTTAAGATAAACAAATATTTTACCCCAAATTTAAAGTCCCTATTTACAAATACAATAATTTAATATTTTGCCGCTCAAGGTAAATTTTGTATTAGATTATATTTCATCAAGTTAAAATTAGCTTTCAATAATTCTTTCCCAGGAGCCTAAGACCATGTCAACTAATGCCACCAAATTAAATCAGAACCAGAAAGTTCAATTTGATTAGTAATTTTCTCCATGAGCATGGGGTCCTTCTAAAGTAAATTAAATTTTCACTAACATGGGAATGAGACCAGGGTGTGGGGTCCTGCAGAAAAAAAGAGCTGGTTTGAGAATCCAGGAAGCTGACTTTGCTTCTAAAAAGTGAGGTGTCTTTGATAAGTCTTTTAGACTCAGCTCACTCTTAAATCTTTAGCCACAAGATAAAGAGACTGCAGGGGCACCAGGTGGCTCAGTCAGTTAAGTGTCTGCCTTCAGCTTAGGTCATGATCCCAGAGACCTAGGATCGAACTCCGCTCAGGCTCCCTCCTCGGTGGCTCCCTGTTCCCTGCTTCTCCCTCTGCCTGCTGCTCTCCTTGCTTGTACTATCTCTCTCTATATATGTCAAATAAATAAATAAAATCTTAAAAAAAAAAAAAAGATAGAGTGCAGTAAATTATATTTAAATCAAATCTCTTTTCAGCTAGCTCTGATAATAAAAGCCAGTTACATGAACATTTTCATTTCCTCTGAATGTATCATAAACAAGCACTTGAAAGATTATCTCCTATTTTCATGACTTGGTATAGAAAGGGAATTGGATCAGGTAAAACAATAATTTTTGTGACAATTTTGCTAGTGATTTCATAAAGATAAAACCAACCTGACTTCCTGTCCTCTTTAGGGAGTCTGCTGGTACAATGGACAAAGAGAATTAGATTTGGACTTCAGAGTCCCACCTCTGTCCTTTAACTAGTTGTGTAAATTTGGGCCACCAGTTTCTTAACTTTAAACCTGAGCCTCCTGACCACAAAAATAAATAAATAAATAAATAAATAAATAAATAAATAAAATTAAAAAAGAATAACTATTGAGAGAATTCAATGAAATATAATGTGAAAAGTACTTTATCTAGTCCGACACTAAAGCCTTCAATAAGTGTATTCTAAAAGCTAAAACTTTTAGATCATGTCTTCCTAGTCAGCAAAATTGGGATCAAGGAAAAATGGAATCATTGAAGATGCCATTATATGAACACTGAAAGCAATTTGTCAACCTCTTCCATAGCCCAAGGTGTTCAGCGGTAAAAGAGAACACAGAAGTCCCAGCACTTAAGTGGGGAACATGGTTCCTCTATCTCCACATTGCAGACCAATACACCCTAATATTCAACTTTGATTCAGAAAACTCTGTCTGCTTTAAAGTAGCATAAAGACCTCTATGTAACGAATCCTTAAATTATATAAACAAATATAGGTCAGCCTAATTTTGTTCTTTGGCTTGTTTTATTGTGGTGGTGGTTTTTTAATCCCAAATTTAATCCGAACTGGTTCATTGCACTGGGATACGACAGGCATTAAGTTCTAAACAGAACAGATTCAACATAGTAAACACATTAGAACTGCTCCAGCAGGGGGTAGGGTCTCAAAACCAAGAGCAAAGGGTTAAGGCAGAATGCTGAGAAACAGCAGTGACAGCGAAATCATGGGTCTCCATCTTACACTATGCAACCTGGACTCAGTGTTTCCCTGATCCCCAAAGTGGAGACCTGAAGAGCCACCAAAAAGTGGAGGAAAAAGAAGGAAAGACTACTCAATCATGAAGTTTCATTAGAATTGGTGCCCATGTCCATCTTAGAGCCCAATTTTGCCTGCCTCCACTCTGGCTGAGACCTTCCTGTACATAGATGACCAGGCGCCAGAACCCTGACTGATTCAGGATTCCCTGAGGATTCCAATAGTCCGTCTGCCTGGATTTTCATGCAGCCTACTCTCTTTGACGGAACTTCCTACTTAAAGCATATACAGCACCTATACCTATCTTCATGAGACCCCAAATCCCTCACCAATTGTAACCAACTCTTGGCCCTTTCCTGTCTCTCCTCTTCATATCAGCATTTGTTCGATTTTAGTTCTGCTCAAATCCTATGATGACTCTTTCTCATTAGCATGTAACTGAACCTATATATTTTACTACATATACAATTATACATTTTGGAAGCCTTTCTTCACTTAAAGTGACCAACAAAAGAAATCTATTCTTGTATTGGAAGATAAATAAAAATGAGGTCAGAAAAATGTACAGGGTAATGTTTTTTGTAAAAGAACAGGCAAAACAGATTAATTCTTCCCCAAATTTTCTTCAAGACCACAATATATGGATGCCTTGTAAATTTCATAAATTATGACAAATATAAGATATACTCCATTACGTTATAACAATGAAAATCTGAACTTTGCTTAACACCAAATCCCTTTTTTTCCTAAATTTCTTCACATAATTTGAAAAGTGGATTCAACTAGGCTATAAAGCAGAGAAATTGGTATAAAACTATTTCTTTTCTCTGCTAAAGTGATGGTGGCCATTTAAGCTGACTATTCCCTCTCGACTATAAGATAAATTCCAAACCACTTAGCCTGTCAGTTAAAACCTTCCACAACCTGACCTCAGTCTACGTTTTCAAACCCCAATTCCCACAATTCCCCTCAGATCTAGAAAAATCAGATTATTCACTGGCGTGCAAACATGCTTTGTTCTATATCCACATACTCTTCTCTTCCTAAAACGCCTTTTTCTTTCCCGCTCCCCTCCCCTCCCCTCTATCTTCTCCAAAATATTTCATTAATTTAAAGTACTTACTGCAGCATGAAACTATTTCTCCCTGCAAAGATTTCAATCCTATTTCTTTGTTCTCTGGAATAATAACTTAAACGCATATATTATTTAACTATTTATGTTTTTGTAGTCAAAGTGCAACATAAGCTCCTTGAGGACAGGGACAGAAATTTTTATATTTTCTTATTCTAACCAGAGCATCTAGCAAAGGATCTCAATTCAAGCAGTCAATCAATAGTTTAAAAAAATTCATAAGCTACAGTGAAAAGAAATAAAGTGTAAAAGAAACTAATCTTGAGAAAACAAAAATCCTTTTAAAAATATGTACCACAATATTGGCATCATATCTGAAGTCTTAAGTCCTACTTATTCACATATGCATGCAATCCTGCTCAAACTAGTGATTATGATCACTTAGGACCTTATTGAAAATACAGCCAGTCCCTCTAGGCTGAAAGAATGTACTTAGCATTGTATAACTTTTTAAATATCTATATAGTAAGCTGTTCTAATGTACATAAATGAATAAAAATAACCACTGTGCTATCTAAACTGGGAGAACAGAATACTTTGCCAATTATTTTTAAATATTATCAGTATATTCATCATAAATTGCATGTATGGATAGGCTGGTGATGGGTAGTAAGGAGGGCACGTATTGCATGGTGCACTAGGTGTTATACGCAACTGATGAACCATCAAACTTTACATCAAAAACCAGGGATGTACTGTATGGTGACTAACATAATAAAAAAATACTAAATAAATAAATAAATAAATAGCACGTATGCAAGTCCCACATACACATTTCCAGGATCTTACGTTATTTTTGCTTTCGTTTCCTATATAATCTCAGTTAAACTCTACAGATTTCAAAAGTTATCAATTGCACTGACTAAATCTGATTTTTAAATTTTAGATATGCATATATATTCATAAAAAGACCTATATATTTACAGATAGAAAACCAATAAAAATGTATGCTTCCATCTAGTGGCCAATTCAGTCAACCAAGGTAGGGTGGAAAAATGGATACGTGAAATCCCCATGAAACTTGCAATACCATTTCAGCCAACTAACCCTAGTTTTGTCTCTTTTGGACCAATGTTTCTAGACAAGGTGTCTTCAGTTTTCACTTCTTCCATATACAGTTGCCTTCCACTTGTTTGACATGTTGAGAGGTAATAACAGTAGTATTATAATAACAGGAAAGACAACAGCCACTTCTGGAGTCCCTATTGAATGCCAAGTATCACCCAGGGCATTACACATATTGTGTCACACCTAACAATGACTTTAAAAATAGATAATACTACCCTCAGTTTGAAAGTAGCAAAATTGAAACTCAAAGACGTGAAGTGCCTTTCCTAATTTCTGTACCTTTTTTAAATTTATTTTTTATTTTTTACTGATCTCCACACCCAATGCGGGGCTTGAACTCATGACCCTGAGATCAAGAGTCCCATACTCTTCCAACTGAACCAACCAGGGGCCCCTCCTAAATTCCACACTATTTAGCAGCAAAGGGATTCACACCCAGGTCTAGTTCTGCCTTTCCAAAGCCTGTGCTCTTTCCGCAGTATTCTGTGTTGTGCATTAAGAGACAAAGAAAGAGCTGTTGATCCGCAAATAGATTGTTTTTCTTCCTAATAATTAAAATCTGTACTTAAGCTGAAAAAGCAGATTTTAAAGTTCTGCAGATTGTATTCCCAGTCGCCTCCCTTGCAGCTGAGGTCACATGGAACTTGAATCTATTCTTCAACTATTTACAGACCTCTTTATCAATGTTAGTACTCTCCAAGTTCTGACATCTCTCTTCAGGCCAGAAGTATTTATTTAATCAACAAGTACAGCTTGAGGAACATCAGGCTCTTATTCATGGTTAAGTAATTAAAACCGGAAAACACATCACCAAGTGCCTAATATATGCAAGCATTAATTGGTTCAATTGGGGAATGTTTCCCCAGACTGCATTTGTTTCTTATGGAAGGGTGCTGTGTTCTATCCATGCCTCATGGCTTTCAGGGTTTGCTAATTAGTGCTTTCCTAATCCCATTCAGAAAACTGGAGCAAGTTTTTGCCATTCCCCTTCCATAAATGGGTGGTCACTGAGATTAGGTCAAGCCAGCTCAGCCCACAATAGCATCCTTAATCAGCCAATGTGAAATAAAAATGAGGCAAAAATCCTGGCTTTTATCTCACACTGTCTTTGGAGCTAATTAAAATGCACAGGCTCTTCCTCCTGTTACAACCCTGCTGTTCTATACACTAATAAGCCAACAAAAGGTGCTGAAAGCAATGGGCTGAATAATTGTTGAAATTTACAGTTCCTTAAAGGCAACTGTTAAAAGATTTCTGTCTCCTCAGCAATGTAGATCACATTCTGATAAAGTAGCACCAACATCTCCTCTCACATTTATATTAAGAATCACAGAGATCTAAGGGAGGATTAGGATCCCATAATTGATGACTGTTTTTGTTGATTTTTCTTTTTTCTTTTTTTACTTATTTGGCTTTTAATCTACTTTACTAACCAAAGAGTTAAAACAACACCATGTTCTTTTGACTAAAATCTGCCCCCAGAGTACCCTGGGCCTCTGCTGTTTTAAAAGTGGCTATGAAAGCCCACTGGCATAATAAACAAAAAGGTGGGAGGGGGGAGTGGGATAAGACAGGATGCAGACAAAAAGAAAGAAAATGAAAACACACACACACACATACACTCAAGTGATCTACTTGGGCTCAGACCCTTCCCTAGTCATTTTCCCCACCAAAAATAAATCCTTAAATTAATAATCAACCTTAATAAAACTACCTTCTAAGATAGAGTAAGCTTTTGATCTCATTGTTCCCCAGCCTCAGGGTATTCCTTTACATTTATTAAAATACACCTTGAGCATGTTACAAGTAAAACAATAATTTCCTACACTTTAATACATGCACAAGCATATAATTTAAGGAAACGTTTGCCAAGGAATAGCACATGTTCCTAACACATATACCAAATTAAATTCACATTATAATTATATTTAAAAATCAATACATTAAGTAAGAATCCAACATGTTCAAAGAGGCGTATTAGCCCCAAACTGTAATTATAAGAAAGTGACCTGCCTCCCTGAGATTGGGCAGGATGTGAGATGTCTGGACAGAGTGAGGATTACAATCACCACCTCCTGCCCACCACACATACCCCAAAACCTGGACACAAAGAACCTGCATATTTTCCTCTCCGCTTGGCGCACTCCACTATGCCCTAACCATGTGAAAACTTCAGAGGGCACCAGGGGCTTCTTTTGAAGTTACACCAAAATCTCTAAATACCCTAAATGTAAATGGATAAGGATAATTAATAAAGCATTATTTTTCAACAGAGGAATATTCTGTATTTCAAGAATCTAAACTTCTTCTTGACTATCTTCACCCTAGGGTCTTGCATGCACAACCCGTTTCTCTGCAGCCTGGTGTTCACTTGAAACAAACACCATAACGATAACTACTAGGATTTGTAGCACCTGCAACTGGCTGAAAGATACACAGTAAAAAATTTTCCTCACTGCACAGAACTTAGCTTCTTTGGTGTCCGCCCCCCCCCCACCTCTGCTTAGTTATAGTTAAGGCTAGAAACTCCACAAAACACTTCAGTCTATGGGAATGTGTAGCTACAGCTTTAAAGTGACCCATTCAGGGAGATAATATTAAATAAAAAGAAATAGTAATTGGGAGTAATTAGTGAGTTTAAAATACATATTACTTTAAACTATAAACCCAGTAACATCCAAACTATCATTACCTTCTATTTCACCAAAGATAATAATGACACTTACATAAAACGGAGTATACGTGTTTTTTGTATTAACTTAGTCAATCCTTTCAACAACTGTATGAAATAGATCTCACTGCCTTATTCTTATAGAAGTGAGAAACCTCATGAGCACAGAGAGTGTAAGGAATTCAAATTTTCCAAGTACACGTAACTTGTAATTAGGCACTGAGTTTGTGAACTTAATTATTATGGCATTCTATACAATTAAATAAATTACAGCAGATTATAGTTCACTTTATTATACTCTATACAATAGCCATGGTCCCACATTTATAAAGAGATAGACAATGTTAAGCACCTCACACAAACTACCTCATTTAAATCTCTCCATAATAATGAGGTAGGTCCTATTACCATTTCACCCTTCAGGGACTACAGATCAACCTCTTAAACAAAAAAGAGATGCCCCAACTCTGCTACCAAAAACTCAGTAAGCAATAGCATTTTTGCCTAGATTCAATATTGAGCTTTTTTCTTTGAATTAGGGTAAAAAAAAATATAATACGAAATATACTATCTTAACCATTTTTAAAAATACATTTCAGCAGTGTTAAGTATAGTCACATTTTTTTTTTCTGAAACAGATCTCCAGAACTTTTCCATCTTGCAAAACTGAATTCTATACTCCTTAAACAACGTCTCTCTCTCCCCACCCCCTAAAGCAGTCAAACACTGAGAGTTTGGGTATCATTATAAACAGCTGTAAGCACACTCCCCACACACACAAATGATAGTAACTAGATTTTAAAGAAATGATTTTTTTTACTTTAAAGTTATGAAAATAACATAGACTTGAAAGCATTTACACAGTGAGAGATGAGCCTTTCTATCAAGTTCCAAGTGAGAGAGAGTTCAATGGTTATCTTTTTGCTATATTTTCAGACAAGAAAAACAGTTGAGGTCACTTTGAAAGGTTTCAATACACTAATCGCAGTTATCAGAATCAAATGACTGATGCAGGAAAATTTGAAATTAAAAAGTAGCAACTAAAAGGCAAATTTACATCTCCCCCTTCTTTCCACCTTATCACCTATGCTGCCATACACATCCACAGACCAATTTCCTAACAGGAACAAAGACACCATTTTAAACTAAATTACCACTTACACTATCTTTCCTTCTTAGTTGTTAAATGAAAACACAAAAAACCCTGGAAGACATTTACGGAATCTGTTTCTTAATCCCAGAGGTCAGGACATTTGATACGAATGCTAATCAAAAAGGCATTTTTTATTCAAATTGCCACAAGATTCAAATACTCAAACTCAGTATAAGAAAAAGGGAGAACAGTCTGTCAGAACTCATGTCGTAGCCTTTTCTTCAGTGACTGAATAATATTGGCATTGTAGAGAATAATACAGGAAATTACAAAAAGTAGAGCAACAAAAATCCAAATCTTCAATATGAAGGAGCATACAGATGAGGAGAAAGGGGTAAAGACATGTGACCAATGTCAAGTATAAATTTAAGTATTTGAGTATTTAAGTAATTGGGAAGTCAATATCATCTTGGGTTAAATTGGAAAGCAAATGGGGTAAGGGGGTGAAGACACTAATAAGTTTACTGAAAAGAAAAAAAAAAAAAAAAAAAAACTTTTAAGGGCAGTTGGCCCCAAGGTGGTACAAGCAGTTTGTAATCTAGAGCTGGCAAACTCAAATACGGGGAAACACATAAACATACGAGAATCCATGCTATGCATGCACATTAGCAGTGCATAACAATAAAAAGATTAATAACAATGGAACAATATATGTAATAAATTATCAAAGATTTGTGGCAGACACTGTGCTATGCTTTATTAATATGTCACTTTATTCTTCTAATAACCTTATAAGTGGACTGTGAGGATGATGACAATGATGATTTGACAGATCCATTTTACAGAAAGGGGAACTGAGGCTGGTAGATCTCAGCGACATGACCCGAGGCAGTCTGACCCCAGAGTCTGTACTGTTTACCATTATTCTATGCTGAGTCAGAAGATGAGGAAAATCAGGAATCCCTGCTAAGCTCGCCTTCCCTAAAGCACAGCTGAGATGATTGATTCATAAGGTAAATCAAGAAAAGAGAGATTAGAGGGATGGAAACAAGTCGGGAGTCTGTCTGAATCAACACCGGGTTCACTAAAGAATGATGTGAGAAGTATATAGACATAAGATGAGTAGTAATTATACTGAAAAAAAGATTAACTATAAGTCAAGTGTAAAAGGTATTGAAATCTTTTGGTGCCTTCTAGGACCATCATTTTTGTTTGTTTTGTATTTAATTGTGATATAATTGACATATAACATTGTGTAAGTTTAAGGTATATGGTGTATTGATTTGATACACTTATATACTGCAATATGATTGCCATCACAGGGTTAGCTAACACCTCTATCACTTCACATAATTATCATTTCTTTTTTAGTGGTGAGAACAATTAAGACCTAGTCTCTTAGCAACTTAGACATTTACAACACAGTATTGTTGACTATAATCACTATGTTGTGCACTGATATCCTGAATGTATCTATTAGTTGCAAGTTAGTACCCTTAAAAAAAATCTTCCCTACCCCCCCTCCAAAAAAAGTACATCTCTCCAATTCCCCCACCTCCCAGCCCCTGGTAACCATCATTCTACCCTCTGTTTCTAGGAGTTCAGTTTTTTGAGAGGGAGAGGGAGAGAGAGAATCCCAAGCAGGCTCCATGCTGATGCCAGGCTCAATCTCACAACCCTGAGATCATGACCTGAGCCAAAATCAAAAGTCAGACGCTTAACCAGCTGAGCCACCCAGGCGCCCCTGAGTTCAGCTTTTTTAGATTCCACATATAAGTGATATCATGTAGCATTTGTCTTCCTCCGTTCAGGACCATCTTGTGCATTTCCATCGTGTTTTTCTATGCACATTCACCTCTCAGAGCTCCTTGCTGAGTGAGCACAATACAGGCCCCTGTCTTTCTTCTCTGCCCCCAAATTAGTTTTCCCCTGATCTCTGTTCTTACTCCCTATTCTTGATGAGGATGAGGAAGAATGGACCATTCAGAGCAGCTGATTAACAGATTACACGTCACAGGTGACTACACCAATCTTGGTCCCAAAAGTGAAAGGAAGTGGTGATATAAAAGACAATTTTGTAAAGGTGTAAAGATTGAATGGGGAAGAGAGAGAATTTTATCTCAGAGCAGGGTTTCTCAAACTTGGCTCAGACTGACATTCTGCGCAGGGCTGTTCCGTGTCATGAGGGGCTGTCCCGGTTACCCTAGGACGTTAAGCAGCACCATTCGCTCTTGCTCACTAGATGCCTCCAGTGATTGCAACCAACATTGCCAAATGTCCAGGACAACCACTGTAGACATATTTAAGTTTTTCTTCTTTGTTCTGCCCTGTTTGTTTTGATTATTAAGTTAAACTATTATTGGTATGGTGTGTTCAAAAGAAGATGTGCAGGCACCAACAAAGGTGGGCTTTCAAACAAACCCTGGGAAATGTATGCTGCTAAGAATTTATGGAAATTCCACCTATTCGAGTATCAACTCTGCAGAGTTAAGATTCCAGTTATAGGGACAGTGACAACATCAACAGTGAAAAGAAGGAAGGACAGCAGAGGGTCCGGGATTAAACCTTGAACAGGTAACATGAAGTTAATGATCATGCCGAAGACATCAGCGAAAAGGCTGCTGAGAGAAGAGCACAAGGCTTAGGGCACGCCATCTTCTCCAAAGCCGTAAGGAGCCTGAATAAGACAGTAATCACAGACAGAGTTCACAGGAAGATCCAAGAAAATAAGAACCCAGTTGATGTTGCTTTGAGCCAAAAGGGACTGAGTGGCTGGCTATGTCAGCCAAAGGGCTCTAAAAAAAGAGCATTTCCAGCCACCACCTCACCCTTTGTTGGTTAATGTATATTCTTATAGGCTTGGGTTGCTAGCAATTACTAGCAACATAGGTTATACTTCCATGGCAGCATTCAATGAGGAAAGACAGACTAAATCCCAGTCCTTCTGAGTTGTGGGTGCTAAGCAGTCAACCATGCTGGCCAAATCCTGCCTCTCAAATCTCTTTGTAATATATACTATTCAGCCAGGCAGAAGTCCTCAATGACAGTTATTCATGTATCCCAAATCATCAAATGCAGGCCACAGTGATGGTCCGGCACTACGTGCCTTTCCTGAACAAACAGGAACATTTTCCCAACCATCAGCCTGGCACACAAACTCCACTGTTTCTTTTAGACTTTTAACGGAGTGCCCTCCAAATGGCACATCAGAGAGAACATTTCATCTACAGAACACATCTAGAAGCAGCTACTTGTTCAGCGGCAACCCTGGCCTTTTGGGATACATGCAGTCTTGGTTCTGAATAACGGGGGATAAGGAGGGGGAAAAAAAGCTTTCCCCTCTATTCTAAACACGCCTTAGTCTCCTTTGAGTCAAAGCCGCTAATTATGCCAGGCAGGCTGAATGATGAGTAGTGGTTTTGTGATCCCAACTATTGTTCAGAAGGGCTGAGATCACCAATGCATTTTCCTAGGTATAGAGAATTTGAAGGGAAAAGTCTGAGTACTTATTATCTCTTTGTTTTCTTAAACAGTGCCTATTTACAAACTTTTCACTGGTGAGTAAAAACATTTACTGGCAATAAAACACAGCAGTGTTTCAGAATGTTAACCTCTTCCCCCAAAACATGATAAAGTACTCTGAGTGTTTAGAAGGAACAAAGCTGCTTTCTTTTTGTTTCTTGCCACAACACAGGGCGAGGAGATGGGAAGAAAAGAGAGAAAAAATTAGAAAGAACTAATATATTATATTCTATATAATTCTTGTATATTCTATATTAAATATTAAATATTATATATAGAGAAAGATTTCATATATATATATATATATTTCCCATAGAGCCACCTACAGTACAAAATTAAGTGACTGCACCCTACCTCCCAATAAAATAAATGAAACAACACAGCATGACAGATTGGGGAAGGATAACTCTCACCCCTCACAAAATTCTATTGGTAATGAAATAGAGGCCATAAGAATAAAGAAAAGATAACTGCTGGGTGATAAATTCTGTAGCCTCTTAGGTAGACTAGCAAGCTTCCTTTTGGGTAGCTATTTGTTTTCGAAGAAGTGAAGGGAATCTTGTTAGAACATTTATAGTTTCAAAACATTTTAATCATCTCTGGGCTTGGCCTTAATAAAGGCCTGTGAGGCGAGAGTCATGCTATAAAGATATTATATATTTAAAGTCACTAAATATGTAGAACTGTATCCAAAGACACATACTAAATAATTGATCAACTAAGATGACAAGTGAACTCACACTTGTTTCTATACAGCCTGCATATTCTATTTCTAAAATCTGGTAAGTAGATACTGCAATGTCTTCTTTAGCATCAAGGATACTGAAATAAATCTTGGGGAAAAATTGTGAGCATATGAAGAACAAACTGTCCAAATGCTATTTCCTCTTGAGAGTGAAATTTTGAATCTTGCTGTCTGTGTATTTTTCTCATATGTTTGTAATTTACTTCTAAGTTCCCTTTTTGTCAGAGTTTTCATATCCATTAAACAGAGCTAAGAACTGAACAGCAACTTTTTATGAAGGTAATTGTGTTTATCTCGTAAGACTGGCAGACTCTTCTATTTGGTCCAGTTTGGGGAAACATTCATTTTAATTAGACAAAATTGGAAGCAAACAAGCTGTGAAGATAGAAAAAGACTGTTGCCTGCTCTAACTTCCACAGCGTAATGCTGGAGTCTCGCATTTCTGAGGTCTTTTCCCTTACAGAACATACAAGATTACGAGCATCATTGACAGAAACCTTTTATCTCCACCTGCTGGAAGCATGAAACATATCTGGGTCCAAGATAATCACTGACATATTTCAGGAAGAAAAAAAAAAAACATTTGTACAAATTAGATTTAAAATCACCCATTTTAAACTATAGTCTTTGGTACATTATTTCTGTCATTGATTGATTCACAAACCTAAAACCCTTTGTTTTGTGATTGTTACAAGGTTTATTTTTCTTGTCTATTTCTTTTAAAGTTGGCCATTACATTTCATCAAAATTGTCAGGCAATTATTTTGCAAAGAAAACGATGGAAGTAGATGATAGTTGGATAATAGTCAAATTGTGGTCCTTAGGAAAGACATTGGTACGGAAAGATCATACATCATATTTCTTGAGTTATGAGGAATGTAGTGCATATTTTTTATTATATACAAGGAAAAATGATGCAGAGGTAAGAGCTTCAAAAAACAGATTTCTCTTTAAAAAAAAAAACTCTCCTTTTTTTTTTAGGATGTAACACTGGGTTTTAGCTGCCTCAGGGGGTATGGAAACAGAAAGCAGCTGCCTGGGTTCACCTTCTGCTGTATAAATTAATCATCACTGTTGATTATTCACTAATTTACTTAAAAAATCTATGTATCTTCTAAAAAAGTTGTCTTTTAGATTGTTTAATTATAACTGAATGTAATAGTTTAAGTGGAAGCCTAATTTTACTACAGAAAACCAAAATAAAAGTTAATGCATAATGAGTATAAAAATGAAGTATTTGTCTTTTGTTTAAAAATGTTTATACTTTTATGGTATTTGATAATAACAATAACCACTATAGAAAAAAAAAGGAAAAGAAAAGAAAGGAGAAATTATCTGCCAACATTGGATTTCTCCCTTTTGAACTAAATAATACCTTTTTTGAGTTTCCTAAGAAAATATTTAAATACATTATATTTTTTCTGATACCCTAGATTCCCCCCCTTAATACTCTTACAATCATTTTTGATTGGCAGTATGCCATTTCAGTCATGTTGAATACATAAAAACATGAAGAAACCATTTTTCAGCAACTACTTCAGAATTTTATAAGTTGTGTATTTCCTCTACCAGAATTTAAATAGGAGGGCAGAAGGTCCCTGCCAAAAGTTTACCACCCCACACATTAGCGTATATTTTAATGAATCTGAGTCGGTTTTCTGGCAAACAAGTCAGTTTTCTTTCTTTTTTTTTTTTTTTTTAAGAATCTCTCCACTCTCAATGTGGGGCTCAAACACACAACCCCAAAATCAAGAGTCACGTAGCTCCACCAACGGAGCCAGACAGGCGCTCCAGTTGGTTTTTTTTGTTTTGTTTTGTTTTTTAGCTAAATATAAGTAAAAACAAAAATGAGTCCATTAGAATAGCACTGACACATAGATAATAACAAAGCAATGGAATTGCATTCATATTTTCAATACATACTTACAGAATGGCTGTTATTTACAAGCCATTTGTAAATATATTTGGCTCAGGAGAAATCATAAACAAAATGGTAAACATCTCCCTTCCCCTTCCAAATGTACATTTAGCTCATTCTAACATGAGAAATGTTATTTATATTCTTCCTCAAACCTCAGTCAGTTCTTGTCCTTTAATTAGATTTATTAAGTATTAAAACACAAATTATTTATGGAAAGCTAGAAATATTGTGTTATTATTATACAATAATTTACATTAAAAAATCTAAATATGCATTATATTATGCACAGTATTAGCAACTGATTGAAATGGCAGATCGAGCACACACAATGGCGTCCACTCTTTCTGAAGCCACTGACACAAAAGTTCTGAGATGGATTTGAGGGACTGGTATCACCAATGAACACATTTCTGGAGATAAGAGAAAGAATGAGAATGTGTTCAGGAATCTAACAGAGTTGCAACTTAAAATCTGCTGTGACGTGGTTCTAGAAAATGTCCAAGTCTGCAGAGGCAGCCCTTGGAAATCAAGACCCAGTCAGCAGGTACTGTGGAAGATGGCTGTGAAAAGGATACTTAAGAAAGGGGGCTTAATTAAAGGTCTGTATAAGGGCAATTCTTTTACTTGAAACTCCCTCCTTCCCAAAGGCAGGCAAAACCAGGCAGCTGGCATTTACCTTCAGCAAAAACAGCTGACCCTTTCTCAGTGAAAGTGAACAACCTATAAGGTGAAACCCAGCATAATCCTTTTCTTCATTTTGAGTGCTCCTATAGTCTATAGCTGGCTTCCTAGCTGTTCCCCCATCCCACACTCCCCCCCGCCAAAGCAAAGCCTCCCTTTTACTTAACTCACACAGAACTCATAGTGAGATTTCCAAGTAATAGTCAGTTGTAACTCTGAGGCCGTTCATTAACTAACTATGCAGTCCCCTTTTCTAGAGGAAGGATTATCAGACCACAAAAAAGCTACAGAATGAGGTAGAAGGGTCAAATTTAAGAAACTAAAAGTTGACTCCAGAGGAAACTAAGATAACTCAAGCATCATAGAAATCAGGGGGAGAGACTAACAATAAACTCCTATTTCTGAATAAACTCGGGAACATTTGGGAAGTGATTACATCCACAAAACAAGAAAAACAATGCCATGAAAAAGGAATAATTAGAAAACAAGAGCATGTTTGTGGAGCTTAAAATTACAACTAAATTTAAAATTTGGCTAAAATTAAAAATGAAGACTTCAGTAGGTTTACAGAGAAAACAGCCCAGGTTGGAATACAATGGTGGATTGCTCTCGTAGTGTAGTTTACAGTGGTGGGTACGAGAGAAAATTTATTTGACAAAGAATGTGGCAGGAATACTCCTTCTTCCTGATAACCATTTTGTTGTTCAGGAATCCACCTCTCACCAGCATGTCTCAGGTGAAGGTAATCCCAATCCTGGCTCCAGGTGCCTAAGTCAACCTCCACATGTCATTTCCCTGGTACATTCATTGGTTCCCAAGGTAATGATTATCTGAAGATGCCTCAAACAGACTGAAGGGAAGAACTTAGTCATTAGGTTGGGGAAGTTCTCCTCTACTAATCTCCATCATTATAGAACCCAACTAAATTTAAAATCATCAATGTCATCAGTAAATTATCTCTGACACAGGAGGCCTAAATTCAAACCAAATAAGGTGAAATTAGTTCATGCTCTTGAATCAAGCATGTTCCATGATGTGTGTGTTGTAAAAGGACTGATTTTAAGAAGATGCTCACATGTGCATTCATAAATATGTATGCACATATTTTTGAAATGTTTCTAACAAAAAAATGACTTCACAAGCAGACTCTCATCCTGAGTAAAGTGTATTTTAAGGAGAATTTATTCTTCTCCCTCATAGTTGTTAATTTTTTGAATTGAGTCAAGTCTAGATAGCAACACAAAGGCCTAAAAGCCTGCATTTACTCACCTCCTTACTTAAGTTCAGGAAAGAGCATAATATACTTATATATGGAGTTGAACCCAGTCAAGTCAGTTCTTGGACTTATTAGGGCATGACACTGTTGACACAAGGCTAAGTGTAAGCCTTGACCTTTGCACTTCCGCTGGGACCTCAGGGACTAGACCCAAGCATCTCATGGCAACCTTTACAACTTGAATGATGTCAGATCAAGGCTGCTATGTTTTTTAAAGGATCAGTTAGCCCAAATGAAATTTATTTACTTTGCCTGTTGTTATTAATTCCTCAGTTTTTTTTTCCAGAAACTCATCAAATCTATTCTACTTCTGTAAAAACAAAATGTTCTCTAAATTCCTTAAGGTTTACATCTAAAATCTGTTAAGCCAAAATGTTTTTTTCCCCACAAAATCCTGTCATATTCTGACAGAAATTCAAACCAAAGCAAAAGCTATACTATAAGTAAAAAGTGTTAAATATTAAAGGAGAAGAGAATGGCTAATTCATTATATATTAGGACTTTTTTTTTAATGCCCAGGGTATTATAGTTTTCCAGCACATACCTTAAGTTCCATGGAGCAGCCTCAAAATATCTAGCCTTTCAAGCAAAATTGACCCACTTAAGTGTCAGACTTCATTTCTAAATCTGTCTTTAAGATGGATGTAAATACTAAACACAGCTTTGAAAGGAAGCTTTAGCCTTCTAATCCCATTCCTGGGTCATAATAAGCAACCTTCTGCCCTCAACCTCCCTTTTTTAACTGAAATCCAGTCTCCAAGATTTGAATCCAACTAGTGAAAAGGAAAAGGCCATATCAAATTACCTCAAGTACTCACTGGGAGAAATGGAGAGAAATGGAAGCATTTGGGGGTAGTTGGATCTATTAAAAACAGTCAGTGGAGAGAAAAAGGCAATTTTCCCTTCTAAGAGTGTGCTTGTGCATTTTATGGTGGTAAATTGCCTTCTTTATGTAAAAGATAGTAAATCTGTTGATGCCATTTGTTGGGATAGTCTTATCTCAACAATGGCCATGCATTGGGGGTCTAAAGTTTCCGAATCTCAGCAATGTTAAACAGGGCTTTAAAAAGAACTTGCAATTCAAAATACCGAGTAAATGGGTTCACACAGCGCGAATTTTATTGGAAACCAACCTAATTTTCACATTTTCCTCTCTGTAACAAGCAAGTCATTTGTTCTCTACACTCATAATGGAAAGAAAACAAGAGTTTCTTTGTTTGTGTACATTAACTCGATGCTGTAAAAGTCATTCAGTCAGGCTTCACTATACTTTCACCCTTAAACCTTAACCTGACTTGGAACAATATTTGTAGCCTCTAAAATTACACTGGTTGAACCCAGACGGAGTTAATCACCCTTCACTGTCTCAGTGAAAAGTATAATGACCTACCATTTAATGTGAAACCATTAAAATGCTAGAAGGGGCAAGAATTCACATTGTGTGTTTATAAATACCTCACAGACATGAATCCATACATTCAAGCTACCAGGACACTTTTCATATGGCACTTGTTTAGAGAACCAGATGGAAAATAATGACTGCTGTACGCTTTACCCAGAAGTGTCTATTCTGTTGTCTTACATAGGGCGCCTTATACTTGTAATACTGGCATAAATTATTTCATTCGTAACTAAACGGAGACAATCCAAATCAGAGTTGGGTGATTAACGATATTATTTTCTCTCCCTAACTACCGTTGCTTCCCACACAAGGCAAATCCATAAGCGAGATCTTTCATTTCTACCTTTGGATTTCTATCCCAAATCCTTCCTTCAAGACTGCTACACGGCACAAGTCCAGGGGCCCCTGTTCCCATCATCTGTGGGGTCTGCACTCCAGGGGTTGGTCATTCAGGTCAGTGTGAACCATGCAACTGAAACTAGAACAGAGGCTGAGACCACTTTTCTTCCATCGCCCTGGTACCGCCTCAGAGAAAGCCACCATCGACCCCTACCTCAGCATCCTCTTGAATGTTCTCCCCATTTCCATTCCTGCCTCTGTAATCTATCCTTCCAGAGCATGCTGAGTAATCTTTTCAGTTTTTTACAGCAGAGCATGGTATTCGTGTGCCTGCTACAATCTTAATTCACTTGAAATAAAAAAGAAAAGTCCTTAGTAGGCCCTTGAAGTCCCTAAATGAGAGACAGAAAAGGGCCATGTAGTTCATTAACAGGGCAACAGAGGCTGGGCAGTAAGACCTGAGCATCCATGGTATGAGTGAGGGATCCCAGCAAACCGGGGAGACTGCCTACAGGGGTCGTCCCCATCCAGCTCCAAGTGACAGCTTCCACATGTGAGGGAGAATCTAAAATTATCAGATCATCTAGTTTCTCAGGAGAAGCCAGACATCTGGGTTTTTAATGTTGCTTGAAATTTTTAAAACAATATGAAAAAAACCAAATACCTCTGCAAATTGGCAAAAGAGGCTGTTGGGCGATGACACTTGACGACAATCTCCATTTATCACCGTACTTAGACAAACGGACCCTTCTGTCCCTCTAATTCACCAAGATTGTCCTACCTCAACCTTAGCATACACTTACCCTATCATTTTTTGCCTTCATTCTTATCCTTTGGATCCGAACTCCAATGTCCCCCCGTCAAATCTTGCCCTGACTGTTCTAGCTAATGTAAGTCCTCCCCACAAATCTACCCCATCAGCCTGTTTGATTTTTCTGATAGCACAGCATCCCCATGGAAGAAGACTTGACCAGTTCCCACTAGTAAATTCAGTCTGTAAGCAATGACTTTCTTGATGTATTAATATAACCTACTTTTACTAAAAATCAATACAGAATATCCTCAACTGAGCCAATAACTAACACACACACCCCCACACAAACATACACACAACTTTCAAGCTTCATTACTTCATAAATGCATATTGGCAGGATGATGGGTTGTTGTTTGTTCACTAAATATCTACATTCGGGGGCGCCTGGGTGGCTCAGTCAGTTAAGCGTCTGCCTTTGGCTCAGGTCATGATCCCAGGGTCCTGGGGTCAGGCTCTGTATCAGGCTCCCTGCTCAGCGGGGAGCCTGCTTCTCCCTCTCCCTCTGCCACTCCCCCTGCTTGAGCTCTCTATTTGTCTCTCTGTCAAATAAATAAATTTAAAAACAAAAATTTTAAAATATCTACAATAAGTTTTTTGTAATAGAGAAAAAATACCGTGTGTGTGTATACACAGACATATGTGTGTATTATTTGTATAGAAATGGGTTAATATGAAAAAAGATATTAATCTAACTCAATATAGTTTGGCCAGATGGACTCTTTTTGAGGAAAATTTCATGTAGATGTAAAGCAGTGGTTCTCAATTTGAAGCAATATCCTCTGAGAGGCGTGGCAATACCTGGAGACATTTGTGCATGTCAGAATGAGGGGGATGCTACTGACATCCAGTGATACAGGCCAATCAGGCTGCTAAACATCGCCACGGCACAGGCCAGCCACCAAAAGAAAGAATCGTCTGGCCCCAAAATGTTCTTGGTACCAAGTTTAAGAAACACTGGTTAATATGAGGTCTTCTCTTTCCCTCACTCCAACTTTGCTGAAATAAAGGAATAGCCATCCCAAATTTTTGTCTTGGGGGAGGTAGGGAATAATTTTAAATGTGTTCCTCAACATTACTGTGAATTAATTTGTTTAAAAAGTTTGATAGTTTCAAAAAAAAAAGAAAAGAAAAAAGTTTGATTGTTTCTCTGACCGACAGCATGTCATTCTATAAGGGACTCAAAACAAACAAGCAAACAAACAAACAAAAACAAACCCTGTTGTGTTGTTTTGATTTGGGTTTGTACCTAGTACAATCCCTGGCCCATTCTCAGCCTTGAATAAGTGAACAAATGAATCTAATAGCACTGATTTATTATTTTATGCTTCACATTGGCCTTGTCTCTAAATGTTTATTTAATAAATGAAGCAAACAAAGTTGAAGTGTAAGATACTGTGTTGGGTTCGAGGCATATGTACATCAAGAAGAAAGTCTCCTTGCCCTCAAATTATTCAAAATTTGATGATGGAAACGAACCAACAATAGGGCACAACATAATTCATAGCCTCACAGTAAAGACGTACACATTATTATAGCAGTGCATGGAAGGGCCACAGTACCTGAACCTGAAGAATTGGATGACAGGATGGAGGAGATAGGAGTCCCAAATGTCCTCCTAGACAGGATGTCTGACCTGCCGCAAGTGTGTTGAGTACTAATTAGGCAGACGAGTAGGAGGAAGAAACAGCATTTTGAAAGATCAGACAAGAGAAGTTGGAAAGAGCAAGTGATTTAGCATTGCTGGGGTAAGTGGCTGGTTTCTCCCTGGAAATAAGAGGAGGGCCACATGAAGGCCTTAATATGAGAACATAAATGAAATTTCTGTCTTAGTATACATTGGGCCAGACCTCTCTGTTCCCTTCCCATTTGGAGATTCCATGTGCCTAAAATTTCTTCAATCACCTCATTATAGACCTGCCCTTAAACATCTTTCTTCATAACCTGATTTGCCACATTTGTTTACAGAAAGTCTCTTTGAACTTATATACAATGATCATAAATTACCACTTTAATTTCAAAAGTAGAAAAGCTTGTAATTTCAAAGAACAAAATTTATCGAAGACCAAACCGGCATTCATGCACCATTGGGTCCTCTAGACCAGGGCTTCGTCCGAATCATTTTTTTTACATTTCCAGTGTTTATCCCAAATAATGTTACATAGTAATTACTCAGCAGATATTTGTAGAATTGAATCATAACTTGAATCTACTCCAGACCCCACGTTTTTCCTAAATCGATAGTACATATTGAAATTGCAATGTACTTATCAAAGCATAAACATGTTTGAAACTGAGGTGGATGCAGCTGAAACTGACTCAGAAACAACCATTGCCTTTAATTCTCCCTTCTTTAATAATACATGCCTCTAATCTTAGGTACAGGCTCATATTATTGCAATCTAAATTGTAATCATAATAACAAAAGCAGGGAAGGTGAACTTATTTTAAGTCCTGCCCTCTGTCTCCCTCTTTACCAACCTCAAGCTTCTCACTGCAGAAACTTCTCTTATCCCTTCCACTAAAATGTCTCCCGAGGTTTTACCTCTGTAAAATTCTCTTAAAATCCAGATGGAATTTTTCAGGATTTCGGGCACTGCAGAATGCTCATGTGGACCACTCACTGGCACCATAAACTCAGCCTACCAAAGGAGAAGTCACACCATGTCTTCTACAAATATTGTTCCTCCATTATTACTGAAGTTCCTTTTGCTCATGGAGTCATCTGTACCACATGGAATCCCTCCATACTGCATATATTCTATCAAGTCTATCTAATCATTCTACCATCCAAAAACTCTTTATCTTCCCCTTTATTTCCATCAACACTGTATTTATTCGTCATTCAACCCCTTTATTGATAGTCTTCTAAGTCTTCTCATTGCCTGTGGTATACTGCCAGTTCAATCCATCATCCATGCCACTGGTTGAGAGATCTTTCTAACCCACTCGAGTTTCTCCCTACCTGAACAACTTTCCTGGTTTTCGTTTGCCACGTAATGAACTTCATTACAGCGAGCACGGAGGAATAGAACCTTTATATTCTGACCACAGGTTTATCCTCAGGAGTATCCAATCAGTAAGCAAGTCCAAACAATTTCTGGTTTCTCAGTATCTCACACAGTTTCTTCTCTCTTTGCCTATACATACATGTTTCTTCTGTTTCATCTGATGGGCAAACAAGCGGAGGGAAGGATATTTACTTGAATTATTCTTCATATATTCCCTGACCCTGGGTAGGAAGAACATTTTTCCTTCTTGCATATGTGTGTGTGTGTGTTTATATATACATATATAAATATATATATTTTTTTCTTATTGGGAATGTACCTTCCTCAATTATCAGGCAATGTGAATTTTGCATGTAGGGACCATAACTAAATTCATCTTCATATCCTCAGTGCCCACAAATCTCTCACCTATGGGAAGTGCCCAGTAGAAGTTACTTTAAATGGTAAATATCTTAAAGAATAGGAGAACATTACATGGTGTGTTTTATGCTCATCTTCTTATGAGCGAGTTTCGGTAAAGCACCAGGAAGTTTTTCTAACTTTCTTTTTTTAATAACCGAGGTTCTTGAATTCTCTAGCTGTTTCCCTGCAACCTCAACTATAGAGCTTACCCATTGTAACTATGTTTAGCTGTTCCTAAAAGAAACAGTTAAACCTTTAAATCTCTCTCCCCAACAATACTCAAGGCAAACCTAAACACTGTAAAGTCTTTACCAGTACATTTATGGGAAAAAAATAAACCTAAAAGATAGTTAAAATGTTAAACAATATAGTCTCTTTTATCTTTCTTCATGGGAGGATTTATTATTTTTTTCATTAGATACACTTAATATTTTCAGAATGCTAAAATGATCGGTTTAGACTGTTCATTCGACAAATAATTTACTGAGAACCCACGATGTGCTATGTGTTTGGCAACTATTGAGGATACTTAATTCTCTAAAACAGGCATGGATCATCCCTCACAGAGATGTGAGACTATTGTAAAAAGCAGAATTTAAATAATGATGGACACTAATTAATAGTGAAGTTGACACAGTACTTTGAATAACAGTATGCAGTGCCTTTAACAGAGTCTGAGAGTAAGGGGGATAAAAAAATTAAAAAGTGACCAGGAACACATGGCAGGCAAGCAGATGTGACAGGCATACTGGAACTACTAGCCTGGGATTAAATACAGACAGCAGCATAAAGGCAGGTGTGCCACACTCAAACCAAGGGCACTATTACAAAATAGGCTGTTCCTTTAGCCATGAATTCTTAAATCGACAACTGTCCCTACCCTCTCCAAAGTTCTTCTGATATTAGTATTATTAATACTTAATTAGCATTAACTGCCACCACTCCAATATTCTGCTGCTTTTCCAGAAAATACGTTCTCATATAAAGAGATAAAATGAAATAACACCCATAATATTTTTGTGTATGAAGACTTGGAAGTAAAAGTCCTATATGCAAATTTTACCTCTTTTGAGACTAAATTGATGTCTTTAGTTAATAATCTAAGTAGTACCATCATTTATAACTTGTCTCCATCAACCGACACACAATTTCTCATCTTATTAAAACACACACACACACACACAATCTCAGAATCTCAGTATTGGTTTCAACTCTGAATTCATTTCCATACCATCTTTTTGGACTTTAAACTTCTACCACTTATTAAATATTTCTTCTGAGAAAAATAATGTCTTTTTCCATTTTGATCTCAAAATTCTTCAAGGTAGGTATCATTACAATCCCCAATTCACAGATGAGGAAACTAAGGCTTAAAATTAAAAAAACTTAAGTGATATAACCCACTTCACGTACCTCACTAAGGCACTTTCTTATTTTCTTGTGTTGTTGATGCTCTGGCATCTGGGGCCTTGCTGACTTGGGGGGCACTGCCTTTCCCAGGGCCAGATAATTCCTAGCAATGGCAAACACTCACTGAAGAGCACACCTTTCAAATACAAACCAATCTATCCAGAGCCCACACACTGTGCCACTTCTC
The DNA here is from genome assembly GCF_017311325.1 of Ursus maritimus. Lineage (NCBI taxonomy): Eukaryota > Metazoa > Chordata > Mammalia > Carnivora > Ursidae > Ursus > Ursus maritimus. The sequence goes on from NW_024426552.1 coordinate 30,682,791, forward strand.
TCTGGCTCTTATCACCCCAAGTCCAGGCACTGAACAACTAGGGACCTTCCTGTAGCTCACAGCCAGCTGAAATTATTGAAGCTCTCCAACCATCAATCTGTTTGCCTCTCATACCCTGCCTCACTCCGTCTTTCCCATGAATACCACGACGAAAGGCTTTCGCCCGAGCTATCCTCTCCCTCCTCCTGCCTCTCACCCAACCCTGCTGCTTCCCTGTGTGGCCCTGCATGGCATTCTGTGTCTCCTGTTTCTTGGAAACTGTTAAGTAAAAACTTCATGACAGTCATTATCATATCTGCGTGTCTTGCTACTCCTGATGACAATAAATCCCGGGTACATCTTCCAACAGCCAGTAATAGTACCAAGATTAGAGTGCAGCCAGCCAGACACACAGAATGTGATAAGTAATTATTGATTAAATAAATGAATTACTCTGGAGGCTGAAATCTGACTCACCATATTATTCCACAAAAGACACATTTTCCCAAACCTATGTCCATGACTCACCTAAAAATCAGCTTCTGTGTACCATAGCAGTATTGCTTCTCATTTGACTTTGGGTTTCCTGAAGAAACAGAAGGGGGCTAGCTACAATGTTTCTAGATTCAAAGAACATTTTTAGCATGGGAGGTTTGTTACTGGTACTTCTCTACCGTCCCCTCCAGTGCCACTCTCCATGCCTGGTCCCCGTATCATTCCAGGATCCCAGTGGCCTCATCCTTCTCCATCCTTGGCTCTTCCCAATGTGTCACCATCCGACCGCCAAATGAAAACTTCCATTCCCCAAGTGCTAAAAGCTGAACTCCAAGTAAAAGAGGACTTATAATCTGATTAAAATAATTCACAGTAAATTGCAAATCTCTTAATCCTCTTAGAGGCATTAACATTTTTTTTAAATTGGAGGGGGGGGGGTCCGTGGAACAACCGGCTATAACCTCTAATTGTTGGCATTTTTGTGCAGCATAAACAATAATATCTTTTGCTTTATTCAGACAGAAATGGCTATCACATTGGCATGGCAATCTGCCCAGAAATCTGTCTCCAACCTGTCAAATTAACCCTGAATTTTCTCTTAAGAACCTTCACACTTTTTCTGCTTTTGTTTGTTTGTTGCTTTTTGAATCTCTGGCAAGAGGCCTTAAGGTTTGGATTCTCTGTAGGGGATAACTTTTATGTTTAGGGTTTGTAACTCAGGGCCTATACCAAGCCACTATCATAAAGTAGTTTCTATAAAGGAAAAAAAAAAACTTGGCAAAGACTACCAATCGGCAAAATAATAATAAAAGCAACAAAATAATGAACACTTAAATAGATGTTAGAACATGCCGAACACCAGTTTTGAACACTTCACATACATTAACTTAATTAACCTTCACAGCATCCCTTATGGGATAACTATCAAAATTATTTCCATTTTCCTGATAAGGAAACTGAAAAGATGTGTATACCCCCCTGCAGTGACACGGCTGGTCTGAAGCCCATACTCTTGCAATCATTACACGCTATTGAGAGACGAAATGACCAGAAAAAGCTCACTGATAAATAATCCAGTTCATTGTATTCCTGGGCTAAAATCTACAGAACTGAAATTCTGGAAGTGGCCTAAATATCAACTCTTTCAATTTCTGTGCTTTAGAGATGAAGAAACCAACTCACTCCAGCACGGTAAAAAGCTAAGTAGTGGCAGATTCAAAGCCGACAGCAACCATGTCTGAATCCAAGTCATGTTTTTTCCCTCACCATCCACAGATAAGTCATAGTCCATAGAAAAATCATAGGAAGATCTATGAACTTCAAACAAAGGTAGACACCCAAAGTCCTATCTAATCCATTTTGTGGGTTCCAGTAAATACATAACTATTGAGAGCGCCCCATTCATACATTACTTTCAAATTTGGTGCTTTACAACATTTCTACCACAAGTTATTCCAGAAAAAAAATTTTTTTTTTTTTAAATAAACACTGAGATGAAGATTTGTGGTGTTTGGTAATTCTGGTGTTTATTCTTTCCAATTTTTCACTTCTCTGTTTCTAGAAGAATAAAACTGTACCTAAGAATAAAAAGGAGCATTAATCCCTTATATAATCCCTGTCAAAGCAAAGTAATTTATGTACTGAATCACTCAGTAATTCACTGAAAGTGCTAGTTGTGATAGTTAATTAAACATATACCCTCATAGTTGGAAAGGAGACCTAGACAAGTAAGTGCAATACAGCATGATTGCCAGCAAGGCTGCATACTCTTTTATAGGGTGCTGGAGAAATACATATGGAAGACATCAAATCTACAATGGGTCAGTGGGAGGGGTAGCTACAGCTTTCTGGAGGAGGAAACACCTGTATTGATTCATCAGGGGAAACAGGAATTGGAATGGAAGCAGCAGGAGAAGAAAAGAAAGGAATGGCTCTAGACGGAGCATTCCCTGAGAAGAGGGAAAGCATCTAGAGAAGCCAGAGGAGTAAGAGGTTATTCATTCACCTGGCTGAAGCTGGCTTACAGGCAGGGAACCCTAATTAGGCAGAGTACAATTAGATCACATCAATAATACCAATACATCTTAAACACAAAGTACTTCCTCGTGAGAAAATAAATCAAACATAACGTTTCTGTGGTTCACAAAGAAGGAAGAAAGAGTCTTTATTTGGAAGGAAATAGGGAAATGACATAAGAGTTACAGTCGAGGGCAATAAAGATCAACCAGACTTAGGCAAATTAATTAATATATTCTCATTGCATTCTTCTAAAGGCTGCAGTTATTAGCTATAGAAATAATTTCCATATAAGCATGGAAATCACGGCTACCCTTTTAGGTGATGAGGAATCTACTATTGACAATCCATTTTGTCAGAGCATCAAATAATGCTCATCTTTAAACATGCCTCCTATGGACAATGAACTGCTGCTGATGGTTTCCAGCTTCAAATGAATCAGCACTCCTTGCTCAGGGCACATTACTGCTTCTGACCTCTTCCCCTGCCCGTGCCTTGACCTTCTCCCACTCAGACGTTATTCCCTGCCTTGTGCCTGTGAGCATCTCATATTATTTGTGAGCTGTGGCTCCAGAATTTAGCATGAGGAGGGCTGCCCCTGATAGATGTCTAACATGAGTAATACTCCTAATGATCCCCAATGGGACTCTGCCATATTCTTCCAACCAGATGAGTCGTTTGAAGACAGAAAGAAATCCCACGCACCTTAGAGTAAAACATAATGAAAAATAGAAATTTCTATGTAAAGGAACGTTTTACTTAGATTTGGTAAGAAATGATCAGGTTTTTTTTTTAAAGAGTTAACAAAAGTTTCTTCATATATATTTAGCTTTGCCGTTCATCTTGAACACCTGAGCAAATTATACCATGGCCTAAAGAAATCCTCCAAATGTTGTTTTGGAACCATTTATGAATTATGTACAAGGTTTCCTCACAGAAATGCTAGATATGCTCTTGAAAGCTGTGCATACGTCAATATTTTGTAAATTATATCACATTTTTCATTGACAAATTATTTCAAAGATGTTTCATTTTCATTTCTGGTTAATATTCAATTGGCAATGATTACTGACCCTTTAGATTAAGCTTCTCTCTTGATGATATTTCTGTCAAATACCTAATGACCTATAAACAATAAAACAAATAAGGGAAACTAGATTTTTAAAAGAATCCTGCAATAAATTCTTGCAGAAGTGAAAGGCTCCCCTGCAATTCAACCACAGCCTAAATTCTCTTTCTATTATTTCTTCAAATTCCCTTACTGTATTTTCTCAACCTGTAATTCAAATGCAGCACAGTGGTGTGCCTCTTAATAGCAATCAGTAAACCTTTAGACTGTCTGTGTTGATAATTTCTCTTCCTTTTCAAGGATATATTTATTTATTCAGTTCATCAGGGACTCTTAGCTCATCAAAGGGCTTGTCGGTTTGTTTTCTTTGTTTGTTAGCTTTAGGACAAAAGAATAAACATAAACAGTCAAACTGATCGCTTTGCCTGGTTCAGCAAATACAATTTGTAAAATGTAAATAGCTCTTAATAAAGGCAAAAGCTTTTGGTTAAATAAATAAGCAATTATGTAACCATTTAACTAGTAACAATACAGGAAGGAAGGCCAAACATCAGAAAAGTGAAAGCTTCTAAAACACCAAACATAACAGAAACTGAGGGTATCCTTATGTGTTTAGAGTAGGAATAAGCAGCAACAGATAGGACAGTCCTATATAAGGTACCATCGCAGTACAATGTAATACTGCAGCCAACAGTTGACCTGTGGGGTCACATGTGGGATGAAGACGTATTATTGTTATTCTTATTATTATTAATGTAGTTTTGATTGCTCCCATTTATTCGTTAGGAGATTTTATTTAAAAATATGGATCTATGCCTTCTCTTGAAAACTCTGTAAGTCTGTCTACATTGAGCCTGTATCTCTCCATGGCAGCATCCAGCCAACCACCCCTTAGACCTAACTCAGGACCTTCCTTACAAGCCCTGAGGAGGCATTTCTGTTTTCAACCATCACAAAATATTATCAGAGAAGAAAAACAGAATCTTACAAATTCTATTTTGTTTTTCTTCCCACCAAGAATTGTGACTTCAGGAAGAGCAATTCTAAGTTGGTTCAGTGGGAAATCAAGGTGGGGAGAGAAGTATCTAGCTCCTTAATACATTTTAAATCTCCTGATCCAGAAAAGCATCACATCCCAGAAACGCCGAGAGAATTTAAGATAAAATGAAAGATTTATTAGAAGAATGGGAAAAAGTTAAAAGCTATCCACATTTTTAACAGCAAAAAAAGGCAGGTTCCTCACACTTCATGTTACATTTTAAGACATGAACAAAATGTTAATAAAAACAATAACAACAAAAACAATGCAACCAAGGGAAATGACTCTTCAGCAAGTGAGGAAAATTGGAAGAAACTATACCTGGAGAAGAGCAGATTTAGAAAGAATATAGCGGTCTTCAAATACTGAAACAGTTTCATGTAGAAACTAAACTAGATTTACCACGGATAACATTGGAGGATAAAAACCAGGGCCAGTAACACAGGGAATGAAGCTGGACTTCAGCTTAATATAAGAAAAATGTTTATAAGAACTATAAATAGGGGCGCCTGGGTGGCACAGCGGTTAAGCGTCTGCCTTCAGCTTGGGGCGTGATCCCGGCATTATGGGATCAAGCCCCACATCAGGCTCTTCCACTATGAGCCTCCTTCTTCCTCTCCCACTCCCCCTGCTTGTGTTCCCTCTCTCGCTGGCTGTCTCTATCTCTGTCGAATAAATAAATAAAATCTTTAAAAAAAAAAAAAGAATTATAAATGAAATCTTCTAGACTATGGGTAGACAGGTCCTGTCACAGAAAGTAATGACAGTAGGATAAAGACTATGCATTCTGGGTACTGCAGACAGGGCATATGCATAAAGAGGTAGTTCTAATGATTCTCTGACAGGTTAGTAACAATAATACAGACAGTATTTTATCTAAATCTGTTCATCTATAGATGGCTATCCACAGGAAAATGCCAAAAAATAAATGTCTTAATCTCTAAGAATTCAATCATCACATTTACATTTATCTTACACTTCTTCACTTGGTGGAAGCTTTTTATGGTCTAAACATAGGCTCCCAGAGCAGTCACACATACATCTATTAAATTATCTATATGGTAATCAACCATTCATCATCAATTTCGTAAGTGCAAGGAATAAGCTTTTTTTTTTTTTTAAACATTTTGTTGTCTGGTAAGGTTGATTAAATAAGTGAAATAAATGTATGGAATTACTAAATAGTAAAATAGGACATTATCATAAGTGAAAATCTATAATAATGCACTGTTGTAAAAGATACCTCTTCAAATATATTACGTTAGTTTTTCAGATCACACTCTTGGATGCACCTTCCCTTCACCTAACAAGATATTCCATTCTTTCTCTCAACATTCTCCAAGAATCCACTTATTACAAGATGTTTTCCCTGACCTAATAAATCCCCTTGATCTATCAGTTCCCAAAAGGCATTTCTCCCTGCTCTCACCATATCAAACATCTATACTGCTAACAATTCACTGACATGACGTAACATTAATTTCCCTATCTATATGGGAACCATATAGATACAGCCCAGATCTTTTATTAAAAGCTCTTATACATTATCAGATACGTCTGACACATTCTTTAAAGTGTCTAATAGCAACAAAAGTTGACAGCTGGTTAATAATAATTTTTGATTGTCATCAAGATTTATAGTAGTTTGCTGAGGATTAAAGTATGTTATTAAGCCCCACTAATAATAAACAAATAGCATTATCAAACACAAATGAATGGCAAACTGCAAAACAATGAGTATATCGAAATATATTTTGAACTATATTTTGAGACAAAGAGTAAAACCTTAGGGCTAAAACCCCAACTCCCAAATAAAGGAAGGTTTTGAATAGGATACCATTTTGATTAGCAGCATAGAGTAAGGAACTGGAAAAGCTTCAATCTTCCCTTAAGCCTTATGTAAAGTAACAACCTATGGAAATAATGAAGAGTATGAAAGTACCTATCATCTACACATTTGGAAATAACTCTGGAAGACCAGTGAGTTCAACTGAGAAAACCATACCTTAGAAACTTTAGAAGAATCTTAGTTAGATACATGCATTTAAAAGAGTAAGAAAACATAAAATAACAATATTTTAAAAACCAGCCACGTTACTTCTGAAAAGCTACTGATTACAGTACCGTTTTTGATAGGTTTCATTCACAGATATCACGTTAACCAATGTCACATTCTTTGTTTTCTACAAAACTTGTCATCTAAGAAGGATACGCCTTTAAAAGAATAGCAATCACAGATTCTAACTAAGCTTCTGCTTAATGCGTTATTATCCGCATCATCCGTAGTAACTTATTATCTGTAAAAACTTATCATCAAGTAAACTATCTATTTTCAAACTCAAAAAACCAAAATTCAACACCAGTTCCTTAGGGAAGTTAGATCCCAATTATAGTTTTTTTTTTTTTTTTCCTTCTATATATAAGGAAATTTCTATTTACTTAGACAGTTGAGCTCTCACAAGACTTACTTGGTTTTTACTACCACAAATTTACTCTATACATTTCACACCGTTTCATCTACAATCATTTTCCTTTAAAGGGAATAGTGCAGTGTGTCTGTAGAATGGTGAAGAACAAAAATTCTGGGATCAGACATGCTGGTTTCAAATCCTCACTCTACTGAACTAGCTGATTGATCATAGTCAAGAAACCAACTTTTCTAAAACTCGTTTTCCATATTGATAAACAGGGATGATGGCAATGCATTCATTCCTAATGTGGTATTCAATAAGATAAGCATGTTAGCACTTTGCTGGGGGGCAGATAGTAAACACTTTATAAATTTTAGGCTCTACAATTATTCTTACTGATCCCTAGTCCTTCAGGTTCAGTGCATGCAACTGAGCCTATACTACCTCAAGCCATTATTTAATTAATTAATCACTTCATTTTTTTTCCTCATCAGGATGGATGTGTATGTGTGTATACACACACACACAATCTATATATCAATAACCATGTATATTTAAAACATGCTAAATATGTCAATACGTGAAATGGAAAATGGTGAAAGGATAATTTTGAATATGAAATCCTAGGAAACGATGAGCTCCTCAGATTGAATGACCCATAATAGGAGAAAAGCCCAAAGGATGCAATGACTTTCGTTTTCCCTCTGGCCCCACTAAGCCTAACTACAAGCTGCCCTCACGATCGTTCTATTCCACCCCAATTCACTGAGATTAATAGCGATGATGTTGTCAGCGGGTGACTCCCTTCTCTGCACAGTACCGGGGGAAGGCTCTGACTCTCTCCTATTTTCCTTCTACGTATTTAGGTTTGAGCAGTATATTACTAAGTTCGTTAATTTAAACAACTTCTAGGTTCAAACTTGATACCAGATTGCTAAGGAAATTTTCACTTCTCTTCGAATATGAGGGAGAAATACCAAAGAGTTTCTCTTCCACAGCCTGTACAAGCCAGTTTACTTTGTTCAGACGACTTGTTAATTGAATGGTCTGCAGACACTAAAATGACTTCCCCCAACTAAAGTCGCTTAAAGCTACCCAGAGGTGTGCAGTTAACACATACAAATGTGCCTTAACTCACTTTGTTACATGAGTGAGCACCATTTTAGGGAAGTTTCAGAGTAATAAAGACTGCCTTTTAAAGTAAGCCTGAGTAAACAAAATCCACTTTAGATCTCTGAAACTAAAAAAGTATACATTTTATAACTCCTTTATATAGGAAAGGGATCGCAGGCAGACACTTTCAGCCAAACTAAGGGTTAGTACGTCATTGGAAAAGTGGAAAAGATTTCGTGAGCTAAAACAAAAAAATATAATTAGTATACAGGTTATTTAAATTTGGAGATCAAATTATGAGACTGAGTATATCTCATTAGCACCATATGATCTTGAAACAGATATGTGTGGCCTGATTCGCTTATTCTTTGGTCCCATTTTCCTTTCAAACTCTACCCAGGATTGCTAATAACACAAAAAGGCCTCAGTCACGTCAGAGGGGAGAAACTAAAACAGGACCTCTGTTTCCTCTTCTGTTAACACTGAGGAATGAGTTCACCAAGTTGATGTATTTTTCCACAATCGTGCATAAATTATGACCATACATAACATGCTACTAAGAACTTTATGGTCATATAAACATTGTATTGTTATGCTTATAGAAATTTTAAGTTAAATCAAGAGATAACACTTATCTAAAATGATTTTTAAAGTATTAAATGGTCACATGTGACACTTTTATTTCTTTCAAAATACTTTTCCTCACATTAAAAGAATAGACAAAGAAAGAGGAATCTATGGACACCTGGGTGGCTCAGTTGGTAAGCCACTGCCTTCTTTTTTTTTTTTTTTTAAGATTTTATTTATTTATTCGACAGAGATAGAGACAGCCAGCGAGAGAGGGTACACAAGCAGGGGGAGTGGGAGAGGAAGAAGCAGGCTCATAGCAGAAGAGCCTGATGTGGGGCTCGATCCTATAACGCCAGGATCACGCCCTGAGCCGAAGGCAGACGCTTAACCGCTGTGCCACCCAGGCGCCCCAAGCCACTGCCTTCTGCTCAGGTCATGATCCCAGGGCTCTGGGATGGGGCCCCACATCAGGCTTCCTGCTCAGCGGGGAGCCTGCTTCTCCCTCTCCCTCTGCTGCTCCCCCTGCCTGTGCTCTCCCGCGCTCTCTCTGTCAAATAATCTACGGTGTTAGGGATACAAACTGAGTCTCTAAGAGTCTCAAGTAGAATCTCTTGCAGATAATTTAGGGGAAAGTTCCAAGGACTCGAAGCTGCTGTCATGTCTGACTGTGGCTAAGCTGTCTGTACATGGTTCTCAGGCCATGTGCGGATACGTTGAACACAGGCATAGGTGGCCCATACTTTGAACTTGATACTTTCTGAAATCCAATCAAGAGCATTTTGAGAAAGTGTAACCAGCAGCTGCTATTGCCAGAAGTGCTTTAAAAAAAAAAAAAAAGTTTTCTAGCAAAAAAAACCTAACATGAACTAAAAAATAGATTCCCCAAACACAAGATATTATTAGGAATCAACATCTACTCATTCTTATATGCTGCATACAAATCAATCACTTGACATAAAAAGAACATATTCCCACTTAACAGAACCACACTGCTCTGTTGACATTTGCTTGTATCTATTGATGGTGCTTTTAACGCTTCATTAAGTGTCAAACTAGGTGACAGGCATTAAGCCTATAGATTATTCCACATCAAACTAGTGGCTGAAGAATACTTTCTACAATTGTTTACCTTCTATACATTCTCCCTAAAATAATAAGATAAATTAATCAAATAAAATAAACAGATATTCTTTTTCGGCTCTAAGCCCTGGACAGCTGTGAACACTGTAGACGTACTTCTCTCAGTGAATGAAATCAGAAAGATAATGCACAGTCAAGCTGTTCAAAATATTGTTTTATGTGTGGAACAACATTGTCATAAGACGTTTGGAAGCCAAGTAAAATCTCAGAAGTAAGGGAATCTGTAGCAGCCTGTTTTGGCTGAAGGGAAATGAGACCGAGATCTCCCATGAAGTAAGCAACATGACACCTTCCAGTGTTAGAAACAGCCTTTTGGATAGTTTAAAAAAAAAAAAAAAAAAAAGGCAGAGAGAGAGAGAGAAAGGCAAGGAAGTGAAGATCAAAGCTATCTCCCTGTACACTACAGATAATCTTTTTTCTTCCTCTTCTTCCACAGTAAGATTGAAGGCAAGGGCTGAAGGTGGAGGGAAAAGGGGAAAAGGAAACCATGCTAATCCAGAATTGTAAAGAAAGGAGGTGGTCTTTGATCTCCACAGGATGGCAACTTTATTGGCTATGCATAAGCAGTTTCCAACCAGCTGATCAACCAGGTATTAATGCTCAACCCTTCCATGATCAGTAACCATGAAGTGAGTCATCTGTGAACAGCAGTCAAGCAGAAGGCTCATCTACTACTAACTGACTGCCAGCCCTTGCCCAACAGAGAGGGGAAGAGCGACCCCAGGGGAAATGATGGTCTCGCCACAGGCTCTTCCTTGACGAGTGCCAATTATTTGCCTTGGGCCTCTGAGGGAAATCTTTCTTCTAGTGTGCATGAATGAGAATGGCATTCATTTTCCAAAATACAACTTGGAATCTATGTGCTCTGAATCACCAGCGGTCACTCTTGACTTCCGTTCATCACTTCTTTTAAGCATGCCCCCAAAATGCAGACATGATAAAGGCTAGATGTGAATCAGTTCAACGCAAAGAACTGATTGCCTTGCCTGGTGATCTAAAAATTTAAAGACCATTTACTTAACGGCAGGAAAAGGAATGACTCCCTTCCAGATTTTCAAGTGTTCGAACCACAACCTTATTGAGGTGGGTTTTTTGGGTGAGTTTTAACATTAAAAAAAAAGTATTGAACCATCATCTTTCTTCTTTAAATTTTTCATTCTCTCTTTCAACTGAGAGAGTACATGGTGGGTAAGAGTTTTGGAATCAGCTTGGTTCACATCCTTGCTCTTCCAGATCTCCTAACCTCTCCACGATATAGTTTCCCCAACTATAAAATAGGGATAAAATGATATTTTATTAATAATAATACCTATGTCATCAGGTTCTTATAAGCATTAATAAGATAAGGGTGAATGCTCAATAAATGATAACATGTCTTCACAGCAATAGAACTAGTCATTGTAGACTTTCTCATGGTACTCCAAAGATCAAACTCCATTCCATTTTTTTATTTCCTTTTTTCACTTTACTGGTCTCCTCTAACCAAAAGTGTTATGCTATAGAAGGTAACCACTTAGTTTTTCGCTCCTCTGTATAAATCGAGGTAGTCAGTATTCTGAACTTTCATTAAACATACCTTAAGAAAACTATTCTATGAATTTATTAAAGATTTAAATGTTTCAAAAATTTTAAAAAAAATACAAAATGTCTAGTTCTTTATATAGTTGTTGTATATGGAATGTACACACTGACATCAAATTTTCAGAAATCCACTTCTCAGATTTGCTTTTCATACTGTGTGTGGTCAGTGCGTGTGGTTAGATATGGCCACTCTGTCTGCTCTGCTCCACCTCTTCCCATATTTTAAAACGAGCTTAATTCTGGATCTATGTCTACTATATTTCTCTAGACTTCTGCTGTTTCACTTTTTTTTTTCCTTTCTTATTACCAAATTTCTTTATTTATTCCACAGATTACCTTAGGTCTAATTTTAAATTGAAGAACAACTTTGGTTTCCTTTTATTTTCCTATAAGAAATCAAGCCTGAAAGGCAGTTATACTTTTAAGAAATAAACATTTTTAAAAGGGCCAGAAATTAACATAAGAATTACCTTAGCAACTTTTATTAACAGGGATGACACATGAAGACTCAACTACTTATGATCTTCCCTGGCAAGCTGCCATTCCACGTTTCCTCCCCATCTTATCCCTGTTACCAGCATTTTTAATTTTAGATACCTACTCAATGTAAAATAAACAAACAACTGTCATTGTAGGTTTGAAATTTAGCATTTTGCACCACTTTAACTCACACAGGAATACTTCATTTGTTATAGTGAAGACTAAGGGAAAACTTCAGGTCAACTTTCTGTTCCAGATTTTAACCGTAAATACCTTATGTGTGAGAGGGCCCATTATCAAGAAATAAGGATACTTAAAGATGTCACAGTATTCAGGTAAGTATATTTAAATGTCAAAAAGTTTATAAAGAAACTAATAAGAAATTGTTGGAATTACCAAAGAATCTTGTGTAGAGGTTTAGGGTCGAGGAAGACCAGAGACCCAGATAAGTGGCTTGCACAGTGAAACTTATCTAAAAAATGTCCCTCTTTCCAAGAGAAAAAGATACCCCCCCCCAAAAAAAAAGAAGGAAGGAAGATAGCACTGCAAATTTTCACTTTATGTGAAATTCGGAACTCATCCTAAATTTGAACTGAAAGTCAATTACTTTTTCTTCTTAAAATCAGGTTTTAGAAAATGGAGTTGAGGAGAGGAAATCTATCAGGGAAGAATGTTTAGAATCAGTCCCTGAGAGATCACACAGATTCTTTTTCTTCAGTGCTACCCCAACTGCTCCCCTCACCAAAAGTCTAGCTATCCACAGAAAAGAATACTCAGATATATAAGCTCACTAGAGAAATTCACCTTAAAAAATGAGTTTCTGAATATCCATTTTTTCCAAAATGTTTCCTAAAATAATAACAGTTGTAGCATTTGATTAATAAATAAAAGGCTACAAAAAGGCAAACATAAACTCAAAAAGAATATTTGATATTAAGTATGACATCAACACATAAAAATGGAGTTTTTAGTCTTTTTGAAGAAAATTGTAGGACTTTGTTAGGTTGGCAACCAGATTTTAAAAAAAGAGAAGAAAAAAAAAAAGAAGAAGAAAAAGAAAAGAAAGAAAAAAAGAACTGACAACCAATAGATACTTTTACAGGTTAAATCTTGTTGAAGGTACCTTACCACTCAGTACACTTTGATTTATTTAAGCTCACCACATTTCTCTTAAATACACTCCATTAACAAGTGATAGACTGTGATTTTAGGCTTGAGGCAAGATATGAAACACAATCTTTCAAGAACTTCATTCATTCTCTGTCCAGGTGTCTTGAGCACCCCCGACTCTAGTTACTTATCTGAGTTCTGTGAAGTTTTATTCAAATCACTAGTGTGGCCTAGAACAGCACACTGTCAGGAAATCACCCCAGCAGCCCAGCAATTTGGCCTTCCAAGTTCAGATTCATAGCAGGAGTGAAAGTCATCGGAGGAATGATAAAGAGCGGCAGGTTAAATACGAGAAAGCACCTCACAAAGGCGCCTCTGACCTGCAACCTGGTGAACGAAGCAGACAGACACCCCTGTGGGGGAAACTCGGGCTTATTCAAAATCATCAGTGAGTTAAATGGAAAATTAAATTAGAAAAAGCAAAGCCAGAAATCAGTTAAACTTTAAGATTAGAAATGCCTCCTGTCTACTTAAACTGCAAATCTCAGACACTAATTAATCAAATTATTAAATCTGAAAGGACGGTACACACCCCCCACCCCGGATATTTCTCCAAGTGAAGACAGAATTTGCACACTGACGCGACCAGCCTTCAGTGATACCCTATTAGTGTGACCCTATCTTTAATCTACAGACGTGATAAAATGTCCCAACATATACAAACTCAGCTCAAACAGTGACTAATGATCATTAATCCCCCTATCTTCAGTAATCTGCCCCTCTAGTCATTTATCACACTGACACTTCACTTTACACACGTGAATAAACTTTAACTGAGAAGGTGAATCAACAAAAATCTCAAAGGTATCTGAAGCTGTAAATTAAACTAGGGGGAGACACAGCCAAGAGAGACAAATAGAGAGATCAGATCTTAATGTTTTTGATTTGCATCCATGGCTGGGTGTGGGGGTGGGGAAACTATTCAGTCCTACAGATCTGCAAACTAAGGAAAAAAAATCTACATTACAGAAAAGGGAAGCTGGAAGTAAGAAGAGGCAGTCCCAAGGAGTTGGTTTAATCTATCCATCTATCCATTTCATATATGAAAACTTCAGTTTTCTGTTTTTTTCAAAGGAATAACAATTTAATGAAGTTCTTAGTTTAGCTGCAAATGTTCCTTTTAGTCAGAAAGCATATTAAGTAGGCTAATTCTTTTAGGGATCTGCTATCGTTCAGCTGATGCGCATTTTTTTTCTTTTTCATATTTCATTAACTTGAGTAAAATCCTTGGTCAAAATATAAACCATACCCATGGACCGCAAAAAGCTAAAACTAACCTTTCAAAACTGTTTCATAATCATGAAAATTGAGTGACTCTCAAGTTATAGGCCCTGATGCAACTTGAAGGTCAGTATTCGACTGTTAAAAAAAAATCCCCTGAGGTGTACTCTGTGTGTGTGTGTGTGTGTGTGTGTGTGTGTGTGTGTGTGTGTTAGGGCCTGAAATTGGAGCCTTGATTGAAACCAGAATCTACAAAAGGGAAAGAAAGAAAAGTTGAGTTGTGGCTCAGTAAAAGTTTCTTAGGGAGTGTGAAGAAAACTATTTTAAGTATATACTCATCAGAAGGACCTCATTGCAGCATCCTTCCAACACTTCGTATAGAGAGTTTGGGTACCATTTAATTAACGGCCAAAATCCTAAATTCAGCCTTGTTTTCCCTTGCCAAGGAAAATTCCCAGGCAACTAACTGTTCCCCTTCAGATAACTGCAACTGCCTGTTTCCTTCTAAATCCAGCCAGGCAGAGTGGCTAGTTGATATCCTACCGTAAGAAGGAGTTATTTCCTGAAGTTTCTTCAGAATCGAATTTAATTACAGACTCTGGTTACATAAAACTACTAATAACCCCTTGTACTCGGAAGAGGTGGGGCGAATTGGACGACCAGGTTCAGGAATCCTGGCGGGTCTCTGGGCCCCAAGTTCCCCGGGCGCACATCTCCCTCTCCGAAGGAAGCAGCCGAAGGATGAAACTCATTTTGGCTCATCCTGACGCCCCAAGCTCACCGCCAACCGCTGCCTCCTCCCACCCCTGAGCTCAGACCGTGCGTTTGCCCAGAGTGATCTGGGCGTGCCCTGAACTTGGCAAAAGGCCGAGGTCTGCGATGAGGCTTGGGGGTCTTGGGGGATGGGGGGAAAGGACCGACCCAAAGTGCAAACTAAGAACCTTTCCGCTTAAAACTCCTACAGGGATAGAACCCCTCTAGCCTTAGAAGGGAGCGGTCGCAGAAATGCAGTTCGGGGTTTGATTCTGAAAAGTGGGGAGGGGGCGTGCAAGGGAGATGAAGGGTGAAGAAAGAAGACGCGAGGTTACCTGAACAGAGACATATTAATCCAAAGAGGTAAAAGTGAGCAGGCTCCGCGATCATTGTCCTCGGGTGGATCCTGCATACAGTCTCATGCCAAGAGGAGGGAGTAGAAATGGGGTCCCCAAATTTATGAAGCCACACAGCACACACACTACACACAAAGGCTTAATATAAGCAACGTGGGTCAATCCGCCAAGAGTTTTCAGGGCAATTACTTGTCGACCTTTCCGGACGCTTGTCAATACCTCAGAGCCCTTTGCAGACTAAGAATTCCAAGGTTTGCCTCCTCTGGCTCCAGTGTTTCCGAGGAGGCTCGGCCACTTCCAAGAACCATCCAAAGCGAACAACAAAGAGCCGAGGCAGAAGACCAGTTGTGCGGTTTCCTGCCTCCGGGTCTCGCCGAGCCTCCCGGCGTGCGCCCCCACACTGTGCGCCCGAGCGCCGCGGCGAGGGCAGGCGTGGCAGCGGCAAACTTGGGGTGTGAGAACGGATTAGGGAGGGCCAGAAAAGTGCTTCTCCGTTCCACAGTCTAGCCCAGTCAACAGCTGGCCACCAGCGGCGGCGAGGAAGGCAGCCAAGGCAGCGGCAGCAGCTCTGGAGGACGGGCAAAGGGTGCTGGGGGTGTGCCTGGGTGACTCCGCGCGCTGGGGCCGAACGAGGGGGCGGTGAGGCGACAGTGGTTGCCCGAGCCGGCCCTTGTTCCCATCACTTGGGGGATGCGGAGGGCACTGGGGACAGCAGCAGGTCCGCGGACAGACGCGCGCCTCCCCGGTGCCCCCAGCCCCGCGCAGCGCTCACCATCGCCCCGGGTCCCTCGCCCGCTGGGGCGCGCGCTCAAGGCACCCCGAACTCTCCGCGGTTGGGACGCGGCAGCCCAAACTTCCTGAGGATAGCTGCCCGCAGTCCTGGTTCGCTGTAGGTGTAGAGAGGCAGCTCCTAGACTTCCCCGGGGTGGCGGAGAGGGGCGAGGAGGATGCTGCTGCGGGTGGGAGCGACGGCCGCCGCGGCTCACCCGAGCTCCGCCGGGATCAGCAGCGTCTGAAGTTTCTGCTCTCACGCTGCCTCCTCTCCGGCTCAATTGCTTGTGGGTTTCCCCACCGTCCCCGCGGCTCCCAGTTTCCTCCCTCTCTTCCCCGGCCCGCGAATACTTAAAGGGGCCGCGCAGTCCTTTCCGCGCTTCACTCTACACTCTCCAGACGCTGGTCTGGCAAGTTCTGCTCGTTAATATTTCCATCCGCAACCCGGGGTGCCCGACTGCGCCCTCAGGTGAGAATCCAGCTGCTCAGGATCAGAAATACAAACGAATGGGAACTTGCCTTATTTCTCTGGCTACCCCTGGCTCCCCTGCACCTTTTTCCAAATGGAACCTCCCAGCCAAAGACTTCAAAAATCCTCCTGGTCCAGTTTAACCTCTTCCTTACCGCTTCCAGGAGTTGGAATAAACTCTCAAAATAACTCTACCCTACATGACTCTACATTCCCATTTTTGTTTTTTAATCAAATGTGGGCAAACAAACCTGTAGGACAGGAGGTAGAGTGATGACTATCTGGAATATATTAACGATTACAATCTATTGCATAACAGATGGGCACCTATTACAAAAAGCACTTTCTTGTGAATTGCAGTTGGTGACAGTCATGTAGACAGTCCTTCCAACTCGAAGGGCACAGGGGTGAGCCATGGGGTCTTTCTGTTTCACCAAGAGCCTCTCCTTCAACTTCACTGACTCTAGGTATTAGAATGTTAACAACGGGGAAGTGATTCTTAAAAAGGGACAAAAAAAAAAAAACACAAAAAACAAAAAACAAACAAACAAAAAAAAATCCTGACTATCCCAAAGTTTGTATAAGAGAAGCCATCATTCAGCATTTTCTAAATTAGAGGGCCTGGCCTTTGATACCCTTACACCCTCCCTGAAACCCCAACCTACCAGTTACTCTTCCTGCTATCATGCCAAATCTCAGTTTTCTCTTCTCAAAAATAGAGATGCCTGAGATATTAACAAATATTAATAAACCATACCCAAAGCAAACTAAACCTGGCATATCTGAGGAGCAATCTTTCATTCAATCACTGTTTTTTTTCCTATTAAGTAAGACACTGTGTGTATAAAACACCTGAGACATGGTGAGTGCCCCATAAATGGTAAACACTGGTGTTTAGAACTACTCTTCTTTCAAATTGATTATGACCCACAAAATTATGTACAATAACTTCAAAATTATTCTTTGGTATCTATCTGAATGTGCCAGCCCTGCTTTCAGTAGTTGTCCCTGGAGAGGAGAAATGCACACTAGTCTGTTTTTGTTTTTGTTTTTGAGGCGGGGGATAGATTGGCTCTTTATGCTGTTAGAATTTTCTATTTTATTTAACTGAGCACATGCATTACCTAACAAAAGATAAAATTTTAAAAGCAAATCATATATTCATTTAGGTGGTTGTTGGTACAACCAATGACCATGGAGCAGCATTTTGTAGAAAGAAACTCTGGTTAATAGCCCTATCTCTGAAAGTGAAAGATAGTTTAATCCTGGAAAAGCTAACTGAAAATTCAGTAAACAGGCTAGAGATAAGAATTCAAAGACTCCAACCAAAATCTTTCCAGCAATAAAAACAAGAATGTGCAGTAACTGCTAGAAAACATACATTGATTTTGTCTTTGTGAAAGGATATTTAGTGAGAAACTTAGAATATATCTTTTTCCTTCTTGGGATAAAACATGCTTGTTAAGATAAGCTTACCCACTAACAGAAAATATATAAGGTAAAGTGTGGTACTTGAGAAAGAGAGAGGAGAAAATCCTTCAAATCCTCATTTCATCTGAGTGCATTTTAAATAAAAATTTAGAACATTCACTTAGTAAAAAGTATATATTTTTAAATATAAACTGAAATATGTATGAGAATCCCTACTGCATTGTTTTCCAAAGTGGATCTCCTGGTCTCTAGAAGTCTGCTAAACTTTCTCAAGATCTCCTTTATTGATCTCATTATCATTGAATGGAAACTATATGAATACTTTTAATCCAATCCTTTTATTTTTCAACCTCAGTTAACAACAACCCCCTGCCCCCTCCATCTCCTCTATCTTATCCTTAGAGATTATATTACCTAGGAGTCAGCAGTAAGAATCCTCAAGGAGTTAACTTTTGACCAGCCCCTGATGAGGACCATCATCACCAACTCATATGCTGGCTCTTTCTTCTTCCCTTGTCTCATGCAAAGTGTACTTTTCTGTCAATTATATCAGTAAAGGTGGCATTTGAAGACAAGCATTTGTAGTCAGAAAGTATTAGGGATCTATAACAAGTGAAACTCGATGTACCTGAGACCTTTTGCAATACCTTCCTTCCACTCACTTACTTACTCTTACCCGTGCAAACAAACACTTCATAAAGATCATCTATGTGCAAGAACCAGTAAAAGGCTCTATAGTGACAAGACGCAAATGGAAACTCAATCACCAGGCCCTCGGAGCCAGCTGCACAAGCTCCAGAGTGGAACCCATCAGAAGAAGTAGAAACAATGTGTCAGTAGGGTTAAATGATAGTTCAGTCATTCCTGGACATGGATGAATCATAGCAACTTGTTACCTTTCCATTTCTGCTCCTGGAGATTTAATTACTAGTAGAAAGCATAAAACGTTGAGTGTGTCTGTATGACTATCCGTGCAAGTGTGAGTGTGTACGCATGGATAGGACCTCTACCTATGTCAGGTCTGCAGGCGATTCTGCCATGTGCAATCGAACTCTGACAAAGAACAAGGGAAGGAGAACATGTCCTAATTTGCACTCAGAAACTATTCTGATCACTATGATCTGAATAAGTTGCAAATTCTAAAGTTCCATTTAGAAAATTCTGATCTCATTTGGAGCTTATGAAATTCAGGATCCCTGAAATGTCTCTTTGAGAATTTTGAGGAAATCCAAAAATAATACACTCAAATAGTTATGTGAATGGGGCTCCGTTGACAGTAAAGATTCTGGAGCTGTGATATCTCTTAGGTTGGTCTGATCTGATTTTATCTTTCATGGGGGTAGTTACAGGAATTCAGGAAATAACAAAACTCCCAGAGTCCCTCCAGAGATTCCAGATATCACTTACCCAGATCAGGAGGAGTGGAGTAGAGTTCCTAAGGAAACCACAAACCAGAACATTGCTCTGTCTTCACCTCTTAGGAAGAAGCCTTAAAATCAGATCAGGCCACAGTCTGGGATACTGTGGAAAGTTCCAGAAGATCTGGTGGGAGGCAGCGTAATACATACAGTACATACAAAGGCTGTGCTGCATATTCCAAGATACTATCTCTCAAGGTCCAACAGCCAGCTTAGCAATTTTCACATGAAACTGCTGACTTATTTGTGAAATCTTTGGTATCTAACTTAATGAACTAGGTTGAATATTTGAGTAATTTCATATCTGAATATTTTTTCTAAGTCTGGATACATAAGAGTAGTTCCACTCAGAGGTGCGTGGGTGGCTCAGGTGGTTAAGCTACAGACTCGTGATATCAGCTCAGGTCTTGATCTCAAGGTCGTAAGTTCAAGCCCAGCATTGGGCTCCACACTGGGTGTGGCATCTACTTTAAAAAAAAGAGAGAGAGAGAAGTTCCATTCAATAAAGTGACCTAAAGTAACCCTAATAAAGGGAGATTAAACACATCTGTCGGAAACATCGACTGTTTTGAGAAGCCGTGTCTCTTTAGTAAACATTGCTCACTCTATGCCATGCTGCTCGTGCAGCAGTCTCTCTAATCCTCCATTCCTAACGATTAAGAACTTCAGCTTTCCTCACTAAACTGCATATGGTTGTTACTTTGGGGGAAACTTATTTTTTCTTTAAAAAATATAGTATTGCTTACAGATTCTAGCTGCCATATGTGATAGCATCAAGTCACATGTAATAAATCACATGCGGTGGGGTACAGATTTAACATGCAATGGCAGTTCAAGGAAGAGAGAAATAATTAAGTGTTAGAGTACTTAAAAAAATGAAAGAAAAGAATGGTAGGTAGGGTTTTTAAAATATGCGTTACGTTTTTCAAGAAAGAATCAAGTTTACCATGATGCTTTCTTTTTAGTGTACATGGGGCACATTTTAACAGCATTACTTTTGTTTGTTTGCTTCTCTGCCTTTTAGAATGTGTAATTATGGGCCCCAAACCGGGAACCATAGGGAGAAGAGACTTCCTGGGTGATCTGTCTTCACTTACTTAAAGACTTAAGGCACTGTCACTTGGGCCAATTTCTTCACTACAGGAAAGAGTGGGATAGAACTCCATTAGTCTCACTGTCGCGAAACCTCATTAAAAATCTCAACTATGATGCACGCGAGTCTGTGGAATAACTGTAAAGGTGCTTGCCTTTTAGCATCTCAGGATCCTGGGGACACTGGAGATGTTCCAAACCTAGGTGCTACATTGCTAAGTCCTTTCGGTAGAACCTGGGGCCTTAACTATTAGTGATGTAGGTCTCACTAGAATTTACTCCTCTAAAGTGAACAATTTCTTTTTGAAGATGAAGGAGAGGACACTGGGAAGTAACACTGATTGAGGGCAACATTTTGGGCCCTTTATAGACATTATCTTGATCTAATTCTCACCGTGACTATGTGAGGTGGTATTATTACCCTCACTTAGAGATGAGGTTGAGACAGTAAATCATTAACTGAAGGTTCAGGGGTCTGGGAGACATGGATCTTATATTTAAACCCAGCTTTTTTGAACCAAAGCACATGGCGGGGCATTGTTTGTGTTGGGGGGGGGGGATAGGATAGGCTTCATGGTAGGATAGGCTTGGGAGACTTTGAAGTCCACACTTTTAAGGATTTCTCAAAGCCTTTAATATGCAAATGAGCATGTGAGTCCCCAAGGGAAGAGAGCCCGGAGAAGCCCTGTCTTTTTCATGAACACTGCCCCTCTACCCCACACTACAACATAGTAGTATCTCCAATGCTCCCCACCTGAAGGTCAAGATCTTCAGCTCTCCCTGGCTAAATTGCTAATGTTACTTATGTGGGGAAAATGTATTTGTCTTGAAATGGGCAACACAGTATTCCTTACTGAGAAAGGCTGTAAATGGAAGTAACTGCACTTCTAGGCTACACTATAAAGAGCAGCCAGAGGGATCCTGTTGAAACCTGAGTCAAACCCTGTCTCTGCTCCGCTTGAAAACCTACAGTGGTTTCCCATCTCACTGGGAGTGAGAGCTCACTCTTCCCTGCCAGCATCTCTTTCCCCATTTACTTGTCGGTGCTCACTTTGCTTCGTGGCAAGGGCCTCTGTGCTATTCTAGAGTGTTCCCAGGCAACCACCTGCCCCGAATGATTTTGTTCTTCCTCTGGATTGAGTTCTCACTTCTATAAATCTACAAAAATCTCAGGTTTTAATAAAATCAAACCTTCTCGGAGGGTCTTTTTCTGACCACCAGTTATAAAATTACATCTTTATATAATACTTTCATAACCCATTTCATACTTTATTTTTGTTTTGTTCTGGTTTTCTCACCAGAGCATTTACCATATCTAGGATACTACATATTTCTTTACTTATGTTAACTGTTTCATTCCTCTTAAAAAAAGATATGGAGTCAGGAATTCTTTTTTTTTTTTTAAGATTTTATTTATTTATTTGATGGGGAGAGAGAGAGAGAGCACACAAGCAGGGAGAGTGGCAAGCAGAGGGAGAGGGAGAAGCAGGCTCCCAGCAGAGCAGGGGGAGCCCGATGCGGGACTCGATCCCAGGACCCTGGGATCATGACCTGAGCTGAAGGCAGTCACTTAACCAACTGAGCCACCCATGCACCCCGGAGTCAGGAATTCTTGACTGTTTCAGTCACTTGTATATTTCCAGCATCAACAGAGCCGGGCACCTCATAGACACTCAAATGTTGGTTGAATGAATGAATAAATGAATGAATGGGTCATTTTTCATGGTTAATATATCTTTTGGGAAAATGCTTCTTTAAAGAACCTATTTCTGTAGTTCTAAAGTATATTTTCTCTAATATATAGTCCCATTATTTATTCAATCATTAACTTATCATAACTGAGAAACCTGAAGTCTAAAGAAACTGAGTTTCCCCAGGATATTCCTTTAGTTGTACTTTATTAAAAACCAGAACCCAGTCCTCTAAGTTAGTAGAGGGGCTCCTGGGTAGCACAGTCAGTTAAATGGCATATCTTCAGTTTTGGCTCAGGTTGTGACCTCAGGGCCCTGATCTAGGAGTCGGGTTCTGCGCTCAGCACAAAGTCTGCTCAACGCTCTTTCCCTCTGCCCCCCCAAATAAATAAATTTAATAAATCACTAGAGATTTCTTTCCACTGGACCAAGTTAATTAGAAATTCTTGGACAAGATTCTCTACCTTTAGAATACTTTCATCGGTAGATGTGATACAGTAGAATACATATGATATTATTCTATATTATATAGTGAAGTTTGCATATTTCTGACTTACCTTCAGGCATGTAGGAACCATGACTTTAAAAAAAAAATCTTCAGCTTCTAACAGCATAAACTAATAACAACGAACATTTGTATTGCATTATATGCTAGAGGTACTATTCTAAGCATTTTATATATTCTAACTCATTTACATACTCCTAATCCTCAGAAATACATTATTTGATCAGTTACTATTATTCTCCTATTTTATACATGAAGAGATGGAGGATGTTCAGCTAAAATGAGGCCGAACACATATTTAAACCTTGGCTACTTGAATTTATCTCTACACCAGATTATGAGGTGCAAATAAAAGCTGTTATTACAGCTTTGTTATTCTTACAGATTTGGTTCTAGCTGGAGAAAGCTAACAATGTGTAAGTTTTGTTTTGTTTGTTTAGAGATCTACTTTCATTTTGGGAATAAGTACAAGAAAGTGACTCTGAAATATATGCATCTGTAGTTCTACTTCTATATGGAATTTAGATATTTAAATCTTTTTTATTTTATGTACAAAATGTTCAAAGGGGTTTTTTGTTTCTCTTAACTCTGATGAGAAGGCACAGAAAAATATATAGCACAAGTTTCTTAAGAACTTCAAAGTATATTGAAAAACATAAAGATGAATATATATTTATAACTTATCATAGAATTTTGCTATCTTTTGATTCTTATTTCCAGACATATCTGGTACAAAGCATATACTATACTAATCATGAATTAAAATTCTCTTAAATTGGGATCATAGTTAACAGCTGCACAACTGAATGAAACACTCTATAGGCCTACAATTTGAACACGAACTGACTATTTTGTAAGTAATTTACATTATATTTAATTCTGCAGATGTGTTTTACAAAACTGTTTAAAGTTTTTGGTTTTCATTGGTTTTAAAAAATCCTTTCAAGAAATATTTAGAAGATTGAGGTACATATGTTGGGATTTGTCTCATTTTGTACATTTATTATGTTTAGCCCCACCTGCTGCTTTGTTTATTCTGAATAATGTTTTACCTAGGTTCTAACAGTTATTTTAATCAGTTCATTAATGAAGTATTATGTTGATTTGAAAAACACCTTGAAATTCTATTAGAGTTTCCTACTTAGAGGTTATTTTCCAGGTCAGTAAATTAAAAGTAGGCCTACATATTTAATGTTATACTAACCAGAAGAAAAAAAGTATCCGAGTTTATTATAAATACTACTACTACTAATAACATTAATAATAAGGAATTAATTAAATTGTAGTATTATACATCATTTGGAAAGTTTTATGTTATTTATTTTACAGCCTATTAATATATTTCTCTCTTATGGTTTATGGAAAAATGACTTCTCATTTGGAAAGCTAAATAGGGGCTTTGGGATTTAATAGCTGCCTGGTGTGACTGAGGCCTAGGATTCTAAATCTGGAGGTGCTCATTCTTGTGGATAAATACTGAATCCATATCCCACAATTGTCGTTGAGAAACAATCTGCTGTTGAAATTGACATGAAATGTAAACCTAGTGTCTTAACAACAAGGATAATTATATATTTTCCCAAGAGTTTAATCACCTCCTCTCCAGTGCCCTGGCCACATTCCAACAAAATCATCCAATTCCATTATTCTAACTAAAAGTCTTTGTTGATTTGATCTAATCGCATCTTCTCAATTTCCTATCACTATATCCTACTTAAAAGCTGCTTTATTACACCTAGCAGGTAGAATTTCACTGGTACAGTACGTATCTTGTTGCATTTATGTATCATATCAGTATCTTTGAAACAAAACAGATGTTTGCTGAAGTCAGTAAAACAACCTTACCAACAAAACATCCTATAAAAATTATTCAAAGATTTCTAAACATTAATTTTTACTTTCAATGCTTCAACTACAAAGTAAAAAAAAAATATTTTATGAATTTAGCATGTCAATGTTTTGCCACAAATATTCTTAGATTACATACTAAAAGTAACATGGTTTACATCTGCATGTTCAGATACTAATTGATTCTAATGAGATTTCTTTTAACTTTCTTCAAATTATGGGAGTAAAATGTTTTTAGATGATTTGGAAAATACCCCCCAAAAACCCAAATTTGCAATAATTCACTCAAATATCATCACATACACTATCAACATTTTATTGTATTGTCTTTTTTTTTTATTCTGCATGTAGAGACTTTTCTTCTTACAATATGGAATAATATTCTAAAAACTGCTATGTAACCTACATTTTCACTCAACAATATGTCATAACAATTTTTTCCATGTCATAAAATATTCTTTAACACCATCATTAAGAGGGCAAAATAGAATTCCATCACATGAATGGTACTAAAATACATGTAGCTAATCTCCGATGGTTAGATATTTAAGTTATTTCCAATTGCCACTAAGCTGTATAGAATCTGACTCTTAAAAAAAATCATATTAGGATATTGTCTTGCTAGTTAAATTGTTAATGCATTTCATTTTAATCACAGATAGTCTACTGAAGCAATACATACTTCTCACAATTTTAGTGACTCATTGTTTGGAGTTCTATGCAGTTTGTTCAAATGGTCTTAGATCCAACATATATAAGAGTTAAAGATCACAAACAATAAAGAACTATTAGACAATACTTACCATCTAAAATTTTCACTTTTTCCCAATAGGATTATTATTTGTTTGTTCAAGGAGTGCCTTTTGTTTTTATTACAACTGATTAATAATCGAAAGTGTTTGTGTTTCACAAGTATGCTTGATTTCACAGGTTTTGTATCTCACACCAGAAAGTAAACATTTTTTCTTTTAGCAAGGGCAATAAATCAAGACATAACAATTACCTTTGAGAAAAAGTGTAAACTTAGAGACTATTCATTATTTTGCTAATTGCTCTTTCCAGCTAGGAGTGTATATTGTTTAACATTTGGCTATCGTAATTACTAACAATGACCGTAATGTGACCACACATAAATACACTAGTCTAGATAGGATCAAACAAGGTGGATTATGTGCAGCCTAGTTTATCCAAATCATATTATTTTGGTTAATATTTTGGTCACCTATTTATTCATTTTCCTGTGAATTCCACATGTGGCTCATTGTGGATTGGAGTTTGAAAAATGTAACTATCCTCCCTTCCCTGGTGAAATATAAACCATAAAATTAGAATAATTAGAGAAAAGGCACCAATTCTCATATTGGATGCTTTAATATTTGAAGATAAAATGCCATTATTTCTTGAGGGTAGTAATTTTATCACTACTTATTTATTTTTGGAGAGAGAGGGAGAGTGAGAGTGCATACAACATGGAGGTGGGGGCGGGGGCAGAGGGAAAGTGAGAGAGAGAATCTTTATGCAGGCTCTATGCCCACAGTGGAACCTAATGCGGGGCTCTATCTCAGGACCCTGAGATCATGACCTGAGCTGAAATCAAGAGTTGGCTGCTTAATTGACTAAGCCATTTAGGCACCCCAGTTGTCTCACTTTTTAAATGTTAGATCCTTATATGGCAAATCTATCTGTGTGAAATAATTGTGAATTTTTGTCAATTCTGTGTAACTCATAGAGCAATGGACAGAACACTTGGCAAAATCTAATTAATAAACCAGATTAACCACTACTCTAGCTTTTGCTGATCTTGCTCCCATTACTATTTCACAATAAGAATACTTGAAAAGGTGATCATGAATATAGAGACGCTTCGTTCAACATGTTTATACATCCTAGAACATCATTAAAGGTGTTTGCCAGGTGGAAACTATGTGATTAAGGGACCAGAACACAGTCTGGAGGTCTTGTCTTTTAGCTTAGACTTCGCCTCGGTAAGTCCTCATTCTTTAAGTCAGATGAAAGTCTCTTCCCCAGAAAAGATTTCCCAGACCTGCCATTCCCCACCTTCCCCGATAGGTCAGCTGTCTCTGTAAAGTGCTTATAAAAATTTTGACAATGTCTTCATAGCGCTGATCACAAATAATTGCTGTGGAAATAGGTCTTTTAAGCCCGCCTCGTCTACAAGTCAGATCAACTCCACGGTGGCAGTAAGGACTTCTGAGTGGTTCACCGATAGCATTTCAGCTCTTATCAAAGTTTGTTGACCATGACTTTGTGCTTACACTTCTGTATAATATACTAGGTTTTGAAAAATACTTAGCTAGACTCAGAGGAAGAATAAGAAGGAAGTCTAAATGCAGGTATCTGGGAATTCAGGCCTTTTGCAGTAAATCTAACTATACAATTCCCATGGAAATGGACAATTACTAGAAGGTTTAATTGTAGGTGGTGGTGGTCTCATTTCGTTCCCCCTCCTCCCCAGCCCAGAGAGTATCTGACAATGTCTGGAAACATTTGTCGTTGTCACACTGGGTGGAGAAGAGAAAAAAGCCATACTGGCATCTAGTGTATAGAGGCAAGGAATCTACTAAACAGCTTATATTATATAGGACAGTCCTTCACCCCCAACAAAGAACAATCTGGGCCAATATGTCAGTAGTATCAAGATTGATAAACACTGTTCCAGTCTAGCTTCAATACATTTTTAAAAAGATTTTATTTATTTATTTGACACAGACTGAGAGCACAAGCAGGGGGAATGGCGGGCAGAGGCAGAGGGAAAAACAGGCTCCCTGTGGAGCAGGGAGCCCTATGCTATATGGGGCTTCATCCCAGGACTCTGGGATCAGGACCTGAGACAAAGGCAGACGCTTAACCGACTGAGCTACCCAGGTGCCCCTAACTGCAATACATTTGGAGGGGATTTTTTTTCTTATGAGGCTTAAATAAGATAGGACACATGTGTCTTATAGATGGGGTAAGTTAGGTTCTAACGTTATCAGGCAAGCTATGCTGTGTACCAACTGTAAAGGAAAATATTGTAAATAATGTAAAATTCAGTGCAAACATAGCCAGAGCATTATTGAATGCTTATATACCTTAAAATAGACAATTTAATTACAGTTTTCTGATAAATTGCAATCTCACCTATTTAAAGAGGCATATTTATTCAATAATATGTTACTTCTGTGTATACTGAATGGTGTGAGAAAGATGATATGTGAAAGTAAGGCACACTGTAAAGTTGAATTGGTGTGGACTTCACCAGATATGTGCTATTGAGAGGGATCAGAAAACTGTTATGGTAATAATTCCTAACTGCTATCAAACTTGACATGATGCAGAGTACCACTAAAATTTTGCTTTTGTGTGGACATGACTTTGAGCATATAGTAAATGTTCAGTGAGCATACGGTAAACATATCTATTATGTTTCAAAGCACATAAATATACTTTTATTTATATTTCTTTGATAAGAAGAAAAGCTTAGACTACTCATCTTCCAGCGAACTACAAGATAAGGGCATGTCCAAGGAAAATTCAAAGTTGAGAGTATTTAGTGTTTATTTAAACTTTGCTCTTTGGAGCAGGTAAAGTGATAGTTCGGTGCATACTTAGGACAATGATGAGGCACAATATTTGTTTCTAAAATACATAAAGAGATCTCTGTCACTGACTAGCTGGGTGACCTTGGACATGTTTCTTAATATCTCTAAGACCTGTTGTCTTTTATATTAAGTAAAAAGAATAATGGTTCTTACCCTATAGGAGGGTTGTGAGGATTGAAACAGATAATATGCATAAAGTGCTTAGCATAGTTCTTGGAATATAGTAGGCAAAGGTTACATATCAATTCATCATTATTGTTATGATTCACTGTGAAAAAAAGAGTACTATCCTGAGAACCTCAGGATTAAGTTTACAGTTAGTAGAAGACCACAAACATTCATTTTTTTTAATTTTTAAAATATTTTTTAAAACATTTTTTCTTTTCTTTAATAATTAGGCAAAGTGTAAAAGGGTTGTTGCTAAAAAAAGAGTGTTCAAAAAGCCATAAGTATAGCTTAAAAGGCATCTATACAGAATAAGTTTTAAAATAACTCAAATTTGGCTTTATCAAGGGAATTTGAAATTAATATAGTATTTGAGAACCAATATTCTTAAACAATGGAACGTTAGTGATGATTTATTTTTGAATACCCCAACTGGGTATATGCTAAAATTAAACTTTTCATGGTATATCTGAAATGCAACGGTCCTATGGTGCTGAGAGGTTATTAATGTAATATGCTCAAAGTATATCCCCTCTTAAATGCTATGAAAATCAGTAAATATGATTTTTAAAGCAATCAAGAACTAAATGTTCTAAATTAGAAATTTGGAATTTAAAAGATGTATAATTTTCTATTTTATTCTGTGACAAAATGATAAAACCTGTTCAGAATAGTATTTCATTACAAGTTCAGAAATGTACAAGCTGATTCACAGAGGGCACAAAGCCAAGAAAATGAAAAGAAAATTTTCAATGTCTATATTTCCATGTCATGAAATGAGCTTTCTAATGCTTATTTATTTGTGAGTAGGTGAGACTTCAGGGCAGAAAACAGTAGCTTCTAGAATCAAAGAATCAGTTATTTAAGGCTGAAGTTTCAGAGGTATTTTCTCTGATGATATAATAGTGATATATATGTATTGAATAAATTAACCTTCCAATACCTAGTAAGGGGTACAAAAAAAAAACCCCTTCGGAACCAACTTAACCTTGAGAGAAAATATTACTTTGTATTTAAATTAGATTTTGTCAAGATTTTCATCATATTGCATGTTATATAAATAATCCTCATACATTCTTTGAGATTTCCTTAGTCCATCACAAAATTATTTTAAAACAATAATATAATAATATAATAAACTGAGCTTAGAACATGAGACTTAGTACTAGCATGGAAAGCCATTTTTTTGTAAAACAGAAATAACCTGAGTCATTCTTTTTGCTCAAGGATAATTCTCTTCATATCCTGCCACTGTGAAATGGGTAGAAGAATCTCCCAGTACAAACCTCTTTACGAATATTGGGAATTTGTGGTGTTGGAAATTCCCTTCAAAGACGGGATAACATTTTCTACTAGGATATTTCTTAGTTCATGAATGTTCCCTTGGACAAATTTCAGATTGTAACTTCACTATAGTTATAGCAAATTATCAAAAACATAATTCAAAATTCAAGTCACACACACACACAACACACACACACACATTTTGATGAAGAAGTTGACAGTAGGTCTTGTATTTTATTTTTGTAACTTAGTCCATAAAGGAAAATACCTTCTCCATGAACTGTTTCAATTGGCTGAGGGTGTTTAGTTTACAATGCTCTGTTGCCCTCTGCTGGCTAGAAAATGATAAATAAAAACTTCCCATCTGCCCTTAACTATAGGGGGGCCTTAGAAAACAACATGAAAAATAAACACACAGTTCAGCTATAAAACAGTACGATAGAGTGACAGGAAATTTAAAAAAGAAAAGAAATTCTAGAACATTCTTAGCATGTTTCAAAAACTCCCTAAATTTTGGTTATTTTAAATTAGTTTTTGTATTAACTGAATAATGTGATTATTTTATATAACCCTCAACACTCACTGATTCTAAAAAATATGCTCTATTTCCTTATTTTAAAGTGATAATTATAAGACTCATAGATGTCTTGGAATTCTTGGGGTTTACCAACAAAATGTATATGATGTATTAACCAATTGTTGGCACATTTGTGTAATATTTTTATAGTGATATTATGATATATCTAGTATGAGTTTATTTTTTTAAAGAAATATTTTTTTATCTAGTTGAAAAAATATTCTCAACATATTTTTAGTAAGGGTGTGAATAGCTGGATATTAAAGTTCTCCTGTACTAATTAGACGAGTGATTTAATGTGCACATTTCCTTCTCTTCTAAAGCATTCTTCGTATGTTATTCATATCTCACTGAGGAAAAACTAACATCAGTGTATAATGGTGTGTAAATTTTTTAATAAAAATAAGAGTGGCAATGCCCCAAGGAACATAAAAGGCATAGACTGATGAATTTACCTGGTTTCATTTTCACACTGCACGCTGCTTTAATGCTTGATTACATTTATTTCAAAAACATTTCTAAAAAGTAACCTTACCATCCATGGCAGAAGAGTCAGACTTTATTATTAAGGGGACCATGCTGGTTTTTCTAAAATACACATGGGTTAAAAGTTTAAAACAAAGCTGTCACTGTTTTTTTCAGAATTTTGGCTGGGATTTTGAATCTGGGATTTATTTTGTATTTTCAATAGTTTCTCTCAGCTACAATATAAGTTGAAATAATCTGGTTTTCATTTCTCTGAGTATATTTCTTTGGAACATTTATAAAACTTGGGTCATGGTTTTTTGAAACAGGCTTTATTCCATGAGCTCTGCTTTCCCATTTTATCCTCACAACCAGTATCTATTATGAATCAAGAGGATAATTTTTCCCCATGGCTTGCCTGCCAAAACAACTGTCAATTCTTTTAAACTTTTCTGGAGCAAATAATGTTTTATAACTTACTCTAACTACCTCTGTTCTAGAATGGATTCACATCTCCAATTTTCCAAGAACATATTTTCAGTCCAATATTTAAGTCACTTAAGTCTTTGGTTGTCCATAAATTGAGAGAAAAAGTTTCATCCTAAAAAATATAATTACAGCAATAAGATGGAAAATAAATTTTGTACTTTCCAGTTCACGAGTGAGATTAAAAAAAAAAAAAAGATGCACTGTTCAGTTTTTAACATTTAGTCCTTGTAAAAACACTAAAAAGATTTTTTTTTTTTTTACACACTTCTATTGTACTATTTAGGAACATCGGAAAATGAAATGCAGAAAGACAGGAGACTTGTCCATATTCACACAATGGCCTGTAGGCTTGTCTGCCCACCGTTAAATGCATGGTCTTTTTATGACACCTCTCACAGCCTCTAAGGGTGCAAACAAAGCTGGGAATCCATTTGTATCAGGGTTTTGAAACGATCATGACCTTTGATCCAGTAATCCTAACTCTGGGACGATAAGGAAATAGTCTATGTCCTTGACAGCATGAATTAAAATAATGCAGGAAAAAGGGGAAAAATAGAAAACGGCTAACTAAATTTCTTTCTTTCTTTTTCTTTTTTTAAGATTTTATTTTTAAGTAATCTCTACACCCAATGTGGGGCTTGAACTCACAACCCCAAGATCAAGAGTCTTATGCTCCACTAACTGAGCCAGCCAGGTGCCCCCAAAAGGGCTAAATTTCTAATAGAAAAATAATGGACAAGTAAGTAAATGATGGTGTCATTTAACAGAATACTAGTCATTAAAAATAATAGTTATGAGTTACTTGGAAAGCTATGAGTCGCTTAGGATAAAATTGGCAAACAGAAGTTTATATGCTATGTAATTAAACTGGAAAAGATGGGTTTGTAGGTAACAACGGAGAACGGTACCCTGTACATTGTTGAGTGAAGAAAGCTAGTTATACATTGAAAAATAATAACAATATGAATGTCCTGCCATATGTAAATTAAAAAAAATTTCCCCTCCTCCCACTATTCCTGTGTATTATATATCAAGCTATTGATGATCTAGGAGACAAAAACTGTTAGTAATTTGAAGGCCTGCTGGATGGCTCAGTCCATTAAGCATCTGCCCTCGGCTCAGGTCATGATTCCAGGGTCCTGGGATGGAGTCCCTCATCGGGCTCCCTGCTCAGTGGGGAGCCTGCTTCTCCCTCCCCCTCTGCCTGCCGCTCTGCCAGCTTGTGTTCTCTATGTCTCTACCAAATGAGTGAATAAAATCTTAAAAAAAAAAAAAACTATTAGTAATTTATAAAGTATATATTTTTATACTATTTAAATCTAGAACATATTACTTTTAGAATTATAAAAAGAATAAAGATAATATTAACAGTACGATTATGGGTAGGTTGAAATACAACAAAATGACAATAGTTAGTATTTTAAGGTGATAAATACATATTTACGTTTAAAAACAACATGTTTATATTTGTCTTATTGAAAAAATAGAAAACAAGCATTATAAAAATAATTAAAACTCTTTCCAACTATGAAGTTCCTTTTTTCTATTTCTCAATCTCATGCATTTTTATGAGAAATGTTATTTTGTTTTGCGGTGCTTTAAGGAGTAAGCTAGGTTCTCCCAACAAGTAACAGCCTTGGGTAGGTTGGTTACTCTGATAGAACTAACTTACTTAGTTAATTTCTATGAAAAAATGTTAAAATTGAAAGTCAGCTTTACTGAATAATTGCTGATGTCCATGAAGGATAAAAAGAAAATCAGTACTATACTATTCTATTGACTCAGAATTCCTCAACTCCCAAAAGTGGTAACCTGAAATTTAGTTTTTGTTAAACGACTTGAATAGTACAAACAAAACTGCCATGGCTCCTGACGCATTTAACTAAGGGACCTCATAGGTCTTGTGCATCTCGAGTACTTCAGAGATACCTGTTTATTTGTAATTACTTTTCTTCAAAAAATTTTTTCTGTATTTTAAAAACATCCTTTTTAAAGTTATGAGGCAATACCTTCTTCCCCTCGTAATATCAGCATAATAGTTAGAAAACGTGGCATATCTTGACCTGGGTTACCAATTAATCGAAATTAACAGGAGTTTCTTGTAAGAACTAGCACCAGGTAGTATCAACATTGACCTCTTCATGTTACTGAGAGAATGCCTTCCAAATGTTTATGAAAAATGAGAAACGTTATTAGTCTTTTTTTCTCCCTCTCTCTTCTCTTTCTCTCTTTTCATTATAAGCATAAAGATAAATAATCATTTATACAATCAATATATTTTAAGTTTCAGGGGGTAAATGTTACCTTGAATAAAAAATGTAGAGATATGATTTTGCTCATCTCCTTTTTACTTGAAACCCATGCCTTTGGGTTCTCTATAGCAGAAAGAGCTAAATGGAAACTTGCTTTAATTCTAACATCATGTCAGACAGCATTGAATGTATATTGCCTTTCATGTGTAAACATCTTTTAGACCTCATGCCCAAAGAAATACTTCGCTTTTAGAAGGAATCTTTATGTGCAGGAATAAAGTAAGCATATATAAAGGGTGTGTGTGTGTGTGTGTGTGTGTATTTATGTATATGTATGTGTGTGTATATATATATATATATATATATATATATATAT
>NW_024426552.1:30716628-30772363 GCF_017311325.1 Ursus maritimus
TATATATATATATATATATATATATATATATATTCCCAACTCTACAGTAGATGGCCTTGTACAAATTAAAAAAAAAAAAGCCTGCAAAACTTAAAAGCATTTATGACTAAAATATTAATCAGATAATGATGTTATTAAAGGATACAAGTATAACAAAATTATCAGTTTCCTTTATTCTTCCTTTGTGGAAAAAAAAAAATGACATTGACTGGGAGTTTTATAATGGCCCAAAGGAAAGAAGGCCTCTGTGTGCCTCAAATTTGATATTTTAAGTTGAAGTCAGCTGTTAAGAATTACTGAATTATCCAGGGCAGAATCTCGGGGATGGCTCACATTACAGTATGTTGGATATGAAAAGTTGAACACAAAAGGGGTGAAAACTTTGCAGTGATTAAAAAGGCCTGTGGGATTGAATTTTAGATTCCAGAGCAGCACATCAAGAGGAATGTTGCAGATTCTCGGGTTCTTGCAGCAAATTGTGTCCGTAAATCGATAAAGTGTTTCTGAGGAAACATCAAGATGGCTCTATAGAGTATATAAAATTTCTTTTAGTTCTCATGGGAATGAAAATTAAATCTGATGAGTGAAAACAAATACATAACAAAGTTAAGAAATTAAACGTATCTCAGTTTCAATCAGGCCAGAAAGTCGGGTGGGTATAGTCGGCTATTTCACTTATTTTCTCCTGTAATATCTTTTGAAACATTTGTTAATGCTGTCAGGATTCACTTTAATTAACCTTTAGTGTGTCTTTTAAGTATTCTAGGCATTTTGTAGAATACAGGGAATGTTTGTATGAACACTGCATAATTTCTTCAGCTTTTATTTCGTAGATTTTAATAAAATTTCTCTTCCATTTCCTATTTATTTGCCTCTGAACCATCCCTCCTCATAAATACAACCAACATCTAATTAAAAATGACCAGTTTGTGGATCACGGAGGGTATGTAGGTATTGTCGATTTAACCATGTAACTCCAAGAGGAGCATTATGGAAGGATTCCATTGTTTACTCAAACAAAATATGCTTCTTTCATGCCAGAAGGAATAAATATTGATAAAATTTGTTACAGAATTTGTATACATTGCTAAGGGGTTTATATTTACCGAGTAAATTCTTTAGCATCTATGCTGCTAGATAGAGTCTGTTTTTAATATGTCTAAGTGCGTGAGGAAGTGTGTATGTATGCACGCATTTAACCTCAAGAAAAATATCTTCAGTAAAACCTTGAATTTTTGGTAAAGGATATCATACAAGTTTGTGAAGTTATTCAAAGTTAATTAAAAGTATGTATTTTTACTTTTCATTTTATGTTAGAATTTAGCTTTTAACTGAGGAAGCTGACTGAATGGGAACTAAACATTTTTACAAATGTGTTTCTTTGTGCTACTTAACTGTCCTTTTAATGTTTATTTCTTCGACAAGGAGTGATAGTTCTTTTAAATACTGTTTTTTGGAAAAATGAAAGTGGATACAAGTTCAATTATCTCTCTATTGTCCCTTCCTTATGATCCAAGAAAGAATTTATTAAAAAGCTAAAACAGCTGAGATTTAAGTTCTTCTGAACCAAAAAATTGTTGTATGATGGTGCTTTCTTAAATTTCATAGCTCTCAACAATTTTATACCTATCCATAATAACACAATTGAAGGTGGGAAAATCACACATTGGAATCTTAAAGCATGGAGCATCTAAAACTAAGGGGAGTAGAGACATCTCTATCTTACGGTGATTTATGCAACAGAATGGAAACAAGAACACATTTGGCATATTCTCCAGGAAAACTCACATTTACTGAATTACTCAGGGAAGTTGTAAACCTATGTGTGGTGGTATCTTACACAGTACACCCTTGGATGGTGGTGCCCTGCCCACAGCTATTGGAGAACTGTGAGCCTTTTCTTTCCGTGATTTGGTCTAGATTTTGAATCTCGCAAAGAGTTAACCCTCTGATCCTTGCACTGTCATCTTTATGTTCCACAATCAGCACAAATTAGCAAGCGTAGCTCTGGAAATCAAGAAGCACACCTTGCTTTACAGAAATAAACTTCTCAGATAAGTTTTCAGTACATTTCTCACTCGAAAGGTGAGGTCAACTTTTATTTGTATACTTGCTGATCTTGCAATTTTCTTTCCTCTATCTCATCTCACTGCTGTAAACTGAAACCTAGGTGGATTTTAAGATTCAATAAACACTGTCATCTATAAAATATGAAAACTAGATGCAGAGCTCAAAAACAAAAACAAAACCAACAAACAAAAACCCTAAAGAGAGCATTGTCACACCTGGTATTATAAATTAAATTCTAATGACCTTCCCAATGTCACATGTGATCACAGGGTCAAATCCTACATTTCTTCCTCTCAGGTCCAGATGGTAACACTTCCTGTGGCCAAGCAGACACTCACAAGCAAATACTCAGATCAAGAGCAGAATTGGCCTGTAGTCTCTAAGCCCTTAATAAATACAGCCTCCGCAGAGAGGCTGCTCCTTTCCCTTCATGAAGAAGAAAAGCATCCCTCTGTTAGTAGATATATCACGTAGAGAAAGACAACCAGGAGAGCAGCAAGTTTGCTGCGTGGGAAGGTGCTGCAGTGGGGAAGAAAGATGATTGAAGACTTTGTTAGACAACGGCTCTGAACCGATGTACAGAAAGAGTCTTGACCTCATGTTCTGTATATTTTGGTAATCTTAGGTAGAAAAGGTTTAAAGAGAATGAGCTTTAATACCCGTTTCAAAAAACAGAGATCATTGTTCTTCTTACAGTAAATACCAACGGAGGTACTTTCTTTCTTTCTTTTTATTTCTTATTTGGGAATTCAATCTCTATTGCTTTCCGGGGAATGTAACTTCCCCTAAAAAAAAGCCCCTTTATTTTTCCTGTGAAAGTCAGCCTTGGAGCTGAAGTGTTATGTAATTTTAGAAATGAATTGTCAACCAGTGCCCTCTGTGGGTCAGGAGATTAGGGAGTATTGTACTACGTCCCCCGGAGGAAAAGTTGGGCTATGGAAAAGCCATGGCTTTGGACTAAGACAGGCATGGGTGTAAAAATCTGATCATCTACTTAAGGACTGTGTAACTAGAGGCAGTTTTTTTAACTTCACTCTGTTTCTACATTTGTAGAATGAGGATAACAATAGCTTCCTTTCAGGAGTGCTGAAAGGTGAAGTAAGACACTCAATACCTAGAAAATAGCTGAGATGTGGTAGATGCCCAATGAATAACCACCATTATTTTACATGGTTGTTTTTATGACTGATATTAATTTGAGTAGATTGATATTAATAACAAGTTGTAATCAACCACAGAAATAT
Source organism: Ursus maritimus (assembly GCF_017311325.1). Classification (NCBI taxonomy): domain Eukaryota; kingdom Metazoa; phylum Chordata; class Mammalia; order Carnivora; family Ursidae; genus Ursus; species Ursus maritimus. Next base: position 30,719,943 of record NW_024426552.1, read on the forward strand.
AAAAATTTCTTTCTGATCTAGGCTCACAAAGGACTTCCATTTAGAAATAGACTCCCTGAGTAAAGGAAGTACGATAATGTCAACTAAAAACTAAATGGGGCTCAGGATTCTCCTCAATCTTTCCCGTTATTGGCAGCAAATCTTTTCTCTCAAGGTGTCTCCATGAGTGGGGATGTACCTCATACCAGTGGGGCAGATCAAATGAGATAATAGGTCAAAATATGTTTTGTAAGCTTTAATATAAAAAAAAAGTTAAGTCATCACTGAGTTTTCTCTTATTCCTACCATTTCATGAGTCTAACATCCCCCAAATGCTAAATCACCAAATTCTCTATTATTGATACCATTTCAATATGCCAGATATAACCGTTAAGAACTAATAAAAAGAATCATTTACTAGAAAGGATGAAAAGTAAACTTTTCATGGTTTAAAACTAAAAGGAATTATTTACTAAAAAGGATGAAATTGCATATCTATGAAAAAGGTAATACCAAAGGTCTATTACTTTATCTCCGAAGCAAAAGCACAATTCTCATTTTATTTTTGCTTTTCCGATATAAACACACCAGGTCTTTGACTACTACACACATCACCTAGCTTTTCCACTCTTCTCTCTCTTGACATAATATATATTTAATATTTATTGGCTGCTGTTATTAGAGCATTACTCTATACTCCTTGATGTGGACATAAAGCAACCTAAAATTATGCTAGCTTTTAATTTTTACTTTGCCATTTCAGCGGTTAACTATAATTCCTAGCTCGGATCCCATGAGTCAGAGTCATCTCTTTCTCAACATAAAACATTCAATTATGTGATACTTCCCTTTAAACTTCGATATCTCTCTAACTGCTTACAAGAAACATTCCAGACACTTTCGGAGAGCCCCAAAGGCTCCTCACACTCCAGCTCACTCCTTAACCCTTTCCTTCTTTTGACTTTCTCATGTGCCTGGACAGAACTACCAGGTCCCCAAATCTTCTCAGATACCACCCACATCCCATACTGGAAAGGTGTCTTTTTCTCATGGCTTTTCTGTCAATTTCCTGTTGAGCACTGGACAATAGCTTAGATGCCCCTCTTCCTTCACCATCCCCACGCCTCTAGAAGGAATAGATCTGCTTGGGGAAGTCAGGATTTTATGTCCTATATCCTTTTATATGTTCATTATCTAGCACTAGTCATATCTTCCTGTTTCTTTATCTCTGTTTTTGGTTGTTACTTGTATGACTGTTTCTTTCACTTATAAAGTCAAGTCTTTAATCACCAAGACAATGCCTTGTTCACCTTCATGTGCCTAAGAGTTTGGGATTTCTCTTCTACATCCTCAACGAAATCTTAGCGACATAAGTATTTGTGAGCCATGGCTTATATCTTAAAGTTGAAATAGGAACCTCTAAAAGTAATGATTACTCTCAACATTGTAAGAAGCATTCATCTTTTTACATATCCCAGAGGATGATTTTCACCCATCTATGTATATCAAATTATTGGATATATTTTTCAATGAGTTTCTCTTCTACTCCTGATGCCATGACAGTCAAAGAGCAAAAGATACAAGTAAAAACTAGAATGAGGCTAGAATAATAACAGACAGCATCAACCATGGACATGAGAATGCCAATCAGAACGCTTTGTTTTCCACTAGTTTTTACAAACTTCTCCTACCAGATCCTGATGTCAAAGTACAGCTTGGCTAAATTCTGCAAGGACAGATCTGCTTTTTTCCAAAAGAAGCTGCTCTGGATGGGTTCATATGGTCATCCCACACAGGCAGCCTTTAACATTTCAGATTCTGTGAATGGGAGCTTGAGTGCTGGCAATCTCCCTGTGCTCTATGAGCAAATGTTACACATGCCGCTGCCCACCGACTGGGATTGGAAATGTGAAACCCCATTGTGACCCAAGGTGTGGTCACATATTCATAGTCCTTGTGCTGGTGGAAGTGAAGAATGGCCAAGTGTTACCTTCAGTTCTTCATTCACATCTGTGACAGAAGGAGTAAACAACCCTGACAGGATGGGACTGCAGCTTAGACATTTCCCCTTCCCTTTGGCTCTGTTCTATAACCCTCGAGGCAGACAACCTTCACAGCACTGAGCTCTTGAAACATTTTGAGGTCACTGTTTTATCATTTCCCAGAATCATAAAAAAAGGATGATCGCTACCACTTACTAAGTACTTCTATTACCTAGGTACTAGACACACATACACAGAGAATCCAGCTATCTATGTAAACACTCCCCCCCCCACACTCATTCATTCATCCACTTATTCAAAAACATTTTGAGTTGCTAAAATATGCCAGCTAATACTATACACACACATACCAATTTGATATTTGTAACAATCTAACGTATCTTTATCCCTTTAAAGATGAAGAACTGAGACTTAGGAAACCGAGGTGCAGAAAGGTAAATACTTTGATTATAGGCACACAACTAATTCAACTAATTAAGAACAGAGTCTGCTTTTAAACTCAAATATGCTGTGAAAAGTACTCTTTCTACTTCCTAAGGTCCCTAAATGAAAATAATAATTTAACATTGTAGTTGCTAAAAGAACAAGTCAAATATAATAATAAGGCAAGGGCACTGATGATCTGAATCTAATGGTAGATTATATGAGATTTCTGAAAAATAATTCTGCAGAGTTCCAGGCACACATTTTCTTTTACCAGTTGAGTTACAAGATCCAAACTTTCTATATGTGAAAAGTGTGAAGTTGGCCATTGAATCTCTAGGCAAATATGAATTAAGATAATGACTTATTTCTATTCTGTGATTGAAATGATAGATGCTTCCCAAAATGAACAAATCAACCCATATTTTAGACGCACCAAAAGAGCGCTACTGCAATAAATTCCATAATGAAATCTGAATTCACTGTAACGGCTTCCTGGTGCTCCATTTCACTGCTAAATCTGGATTTTTCTCCCCACTGGGTTTTCCCATTCTCTTAATATGCTAGTTCAGACAATAAAGTTGTATTTATCATACCTTTAATTTTTTTTTCTCCATCATATAAAAGCTGCCAAATGTAATTCTTACACTCCTATCTTTTAGCTCCTCTCTGTCCTTGAGACCATCATACAAAGAGATACAAAACTTTATGCTAATGTAACACTTTCCGCAAATAAACACAATTGCCTAATGCTCAAGAAGACTGTCAGTAAGACACACTAGATGCACACCACATGTCTCCAAGAGCCCTCTAATTGGAGGTTTGTGGGTATCCATCTTAATGGATTACAAAAATAAATCGCGGAAAATAAAAAGACAGTAATAAGCTGATTTAACATGGAATTCCATTTTCGAATGGTTTGATGCTTTATGCTCTTTGAATTTGCTGTTCTCAGGCACAGAAGTCATATGTGGGTCTTAGTAACTATTTTTAATTTTTAAAAAATTCTCTTTGGAAAATGATCCATCTGTTTACAGAAACAATCCTTTGCAAAGCCAAGGAGGTCACTTCGGGTCAAAATCCATATCTAAGTTGGTTTAAGCTTAGGGTAACCTAAATAGTGTGTCAAATTGGACTACTATATAAAATGACATCATATATTTTTTTTCCAAAACTCTTCTCCGATTCTACATTCCTTGTGAAGAACTAGTTTTAAGGGTAAGTTCTGGGAGGAAAAACCTGTTGGAATGCAAAAGTGCATTTAACATTTGTTTATATTTCCACATCATTATGCTAGATTTAAGCTGTCAAACTAAGTTGATAACAAATGTTAAGTATAGAAATGTATACAGCAACCAGCCTACTGCCAAATCAGGCAAACAAAGAACTCTTGTCAGAGGGTTACGAATTCCAAAGTTAAATGCAAGGTAATATTTTTAGGGAAAAGTTTGCTTTTTATCTCTAATTGAATGATTTCTTTAAAACCGCTCACATTTGCACAGCAGACCAGGGTGGATACATTTTGCAGTGGGATTCTGCACAATGATTCACCTACAAAACAGCTCTACAAATGTGATTCTTGCAGGGCTGAATTGAAACTTCCCTTGAGAAATAATACTTGAGATAAAGCATACATTTAAAAAAATGCTTAACTTTCTACTGCTTAATGTGGAGAAAGTAATTTGTGTCTTTGTTCTCACATTTTGGTTAAGTAAATTAATTCAAATGAAAGACATGTGAAACTATGTTATTTCCATTTCATTAGGATAATATTTCTTTCATTTACTTTAATAGCTCATGAAAAAACAATTACATTTATTAAAGAATATATTACATGCCCGGGGTGCCTGGGTGGCACAGCGGTTAAGCGTCTGCTTTCGGCTCAGGGCGTGATCCCCGCGTTCTGGGATCGAGCCCCACATCAGGCTCCTCCGCTATAAGCCTGATTCTTCCTCTCCCACTCCCCCTGCTTGTGTTCCCTCCCTCGCTGGCTGTCTCTATCTCTGTCGAATAAATAAATAAAATCTTAAAAAAAAAAAGAATATATTACATGCCCAATATTCTAAGGGATACAAACAGGTTTGGTTCCTCCACACAAGACATTTATAATTTGGTGTCAGGAATAATTCATCAACTAATAATGCAAAAAAATGATAATATAAGTGTCACAAAAGTGCAGTGAGATATTTGAAGGAAGGGGCTTTGTATCATTATCTTCTGATGTTCAAGACCTAACTGTGGCAGTTAGCATGGAATTTGGAGGAAGAGAAGAAAGAGACCAAGATTTAATCCTCAGTTAGTTGTTTGCTGTCTGAAAAAATAATTAAGTCGGTTTCCTTTTATGCAAACTGAGGATAGCAACATTTGATCAACACTTAATAAATGAAACAAATTGTTTGTATATTGTGTACCCCTTCTGAAACATAAATATTTTTTACTTTCTACTACCTACACCTAATTCAGCATGCCCCACTAGGCTCTCAGTAAATGATAGTTCTTTAAATGAAATGCTATGGGGAAAAAATGATTTGAATTCTTGAAACATAGAGAGGGGTGCTTGGGCGGCTCAGTTGGTTAAGCATCCCACTCCTGATTTCAGCTCAGGTCGTGATCTCAGGGTCCTGACACAGAGCCCCATGTGGGGCTCTGTCCTCTGTGGGGAGTCTGCTTGAGATTTCCTCCCTCCCTCTCCCTCTGTCTCTCCCCACGCCCCCCCCCAACATCTCTCTCTCTCAGATAAAAAAATAAATCTTTTTTTTTAAAGATTTTATTTATTTATTTGACAGAGATAGAGACAGCCAGTGAGAGAGGGAACACAAGCAGCGGGAGTGGGAGAGGAAGAAGCAGGCTCATAGTGGAGGAGCCTGATGTGGGGCTTGATCCCGTAACGCCGGTATCACGCCCTGAGCCAAAGGCAGACGCCCAACCGCTGTGCCACCCAGGCGCCCCAAAAAAATAAATCTTAAAAAAAAAAAGAAAAAGAAAGAAAGAGAAAGAGAGAAATGGAGAAAGAAAGAGAAAGAAAGAAAGAAAGAAAGAAAGAAAGAAAGAAAGAAAGAAAGAAAGAAAGAAAAGCTAAGGTATACAGAGAGATGCCAGGATAAAAAACAAACAAACAAAAAAATAGGAGTTAAAAAAAAAAGAAATACTATAAAGCAACCCAGGAAAGATAAAAATGAAAATTTTTTTTTTTGGATTTTTCCTAATTTTCATCATTATAATTATGACAAAAAATGAAAGATATTAACTTTTGGTGCAAACAGAAGTTAATAACTGCATCTTAAAGTTCCTTTTTTTTAAAGAATGAAAATGAAAATGGGGGGACATTGGTGAACTGTTGCCATTAGTTTAGAATTATCAAAATCATTAACTCAAGAAATAAAATGCATTGAAATGCAATGAAAAGAAGAGCACTATATAAATTACTAAATATGGAGAAATAACAATTACTTAAAATCCTATAGTTTGAAAATAGCTTTCTTGCTCCCTAATTTGCAACCTTTTAGCTATTTTGTGAGAGACAATCTCTTCATGAGGGGCTAGAACGTGCTCCACAAATATATCAACAAAACAGCAATTTTATGTAAGAGTGGGTATTTGATCCTCATAAACTAGTCTTTGTGGTGTGGCCAATATTTGTCAAACTTCCTCAATTTCTCCAAATAATTCTCTGTTGACATAGAAACAGAAGCTTTCTCTAATGTGGGGATTCTCAATACAAGAAGCCTCTGAATTTGGATGAGGAAAAAAATAAATCTTATTTTCACTAACTTAAGTAAAAGTTGGCATTTTCTTTTTATACATACTTTTAAAGATTTCTTCATTTATTTGGCAGAGAGAGGGGGGAGAGAGAGAGCAGGCGGTAGGGAGGGGCAGAGGGAGAGAGAGAGAATCTCCAGCAGGCTCCCCACTGAACGAGGAGCCCGATGTGGAGCTGGATCTCAGGACCCTGTCAGCTGCTCTGTGGAGAAGCTCTCTACAACATGGGACTCACGTCTCCCGCCAACTGTGAATGAGGGCCTAAGGGGCCTATTGTCTCACAAAGGAGCTTGCCAAGCAGTCTTCCCACACGCAAGTGGTGAGATGATTTTAGCCTCAGTCAACACCTCGAGTGCAACCTTGTGACAGCCTCCCTGAGACCCAGGCACTCAGCTAAGTTGTACCCAGATTTCCCACTCAGAGAGGCCGAAGGATAATATGTGTTTGCTGTTTAAGCAATAGATCCCTAATACAGATTTTCCTACCTAGTAGTAGGGTTCTAGCCTCACAAGTAATTAAAAATCTGGAAGTGGCTTTGGAGCTCCTAGTTAGGTAAAGGCTAGAAGCCAGAAGAACATCGAGGAGCATGACGGGGAATACCTAAATTGCCTTAAACAGACTGTTAGACATCTCAACTTTGAGGACGCTGCTAGTGAGGGCTCAGGGAGAAGTGGGAAGTGTGGGGTTGGAAACTGGAGCTGGAGACTTTGGGTGATCTTAGTAAGATTTCCGAGAAAACTGGTTAAGGTATTTGTTTTTTTTTTTTTTCTTTCTTGCTGCTGATAATAAAAATGTGAACGGAAAGTGGTAAATTGAAAGGGAAACTGTTTTTTTTTTTTTTTAAAGGTGCCAGGACTTTAAAAAATTCTCAGCCTATCAAGATGGCAAATGATGTTAAGATTATGCAAAGTCTCCAGAGTATAGATCAGATCCAGGGCACTGCCAGGAAAATGTGGTCTTGAGATGAATCCTCTAGATAGAGAGAAATAACCTTGTTTCTAAACATTCTCTTCAATTCTGGTTATAGCTGAAACCTGAGTCTTTCCTGGCTATATGGTTGGTTTGTAACCCTAAGACACAGTTATGAAAATAACTTCCACACCCCTGGTACTGTTTGGCCTTAGTGTCAGCTAGGTATCCTCATGCTTCCATCCACTCATTCTTCCAGTTATGCCCCTGGCTTTGATTATAAGGTATTTCTACTGCTGACCATGCTATCCTGTGGCAGCTACCTACTGATTTCTGGTTACTCCTCCTCCTGCTTTGAAAAAAAAGTTGTGTGTGTGTGTGTTTAGATTTTATTTTTAAGTAATCTCTACACCCAACGTAGGGCTCTATCTGACAATCCCAAGGTCAAGAGTCACATACTCTACCAACTGAGCCAGCCAGACACCCATAAAAATGTTTATATCTCATTTATCTCAACTGTTTACTTCCAAGACTAGACCTTGCCATCCCCAGTAACTTCAACAGCCCCATAACCTCAATTTGAGTGATTCCTTTTCTTGCCATCTTGCCATCTTCCCAGTGCCCCCCCTCAATTACCCCAATATGCCCTTGATTCTGGTTTGAACTGTAGTCTATTACCGCTGCCCCCAAGTAATTTTTATTATTCTTGTCTCATCTTATATACTTCTTCCCCTTTCTATTTCATGGTCCTCCACTATAATAATTTCCTGCATATTTCCTTGCAAGGGTCTCAAAACCCTTGTCTCCTTCTCCTTTACCTTATTCCTCTAGTAAGAATCGACCTCTGGTTAAACTTTACTCTCTAGTAAGGATCGACCTCTGGTTAAACTTTACTCTCTCCCACCACCCACCAATCAGATTTCCTGCTGCAGGGAGGTAGTTGAGTGATGGCCTCAGTGGTTGTAATTTACATACTCATCACTGAATTTGCAACAGGGACATAATTTCTACAAGCTGCTCTCTACAAGCTGAGAATAGAGGCAAAAACTAATTCAAGCCTCTGATGGTGAGTTTCATCTTGACCAAAACATATTAGAACTGTGCTCCAGTCTGAGAACATCGTCATCCCACCCTCCTTTCACTCACTCATTCACAGAGAGGGACCTGCATCATGGTCCGCAGACTTCTACCACATCTTCTGGCACCCAGTTCTTTTACTGTAACAGGTATTTCCCCTATGCTCCTGCCTATCTGATCCTGTCTTGGCATTTCATTCTCATGGAGCCCTCACCTATCACCACTGGAGTCCATGTGGCTGAGTGTGAAGGGAGAGGCATACACAACCACGCTGACTGCCCTTACGTTAAACTCATGACCACTAACTTTAAATGGCATATTCACACTTCCATATGACCAAACTGTGCATTCCTCTCTCCTCATACCTCCACAATCTCTTCCTTTGTCCTCACGCTACGAAGATGCCTTGATTTTTACTGCAGTAAGATAATAGGCGCAGATAGAAGAAAGTTTTGACAAATATCTACCAACACACACATAAACCTATTCCATCTGTGTCATAGACTCTGTTTTCCATCCTGACCCGGGATGAATTCTCCATGGTCCTAGCTAAGAAAAAGACCTCCACTTGTCCTCTAGACTAGTGGTCAGGAAACTGCTTCTGTGAAGAGCCAGAAAATAAACATTTTAGACATTGTGGGCTGTGTGGATTCCATTGCAGCTCCTCAACTGTCATTGAACCACAAAACTAGCCATAGGGGACACATAAATAGATGGGTATATAAACACACAAATAGATGGGTAATATGTTCCAATAAAACTTTACTTACAAAAGCAGTGGTGAGCTTAATCTGGTCCAGGAGCTGTAATCTGTTGACCCCTACTCTGACCCCTAACTCCATTCTCGTTTTGTCTGGTCAAGAACATAGCTTCAGCAATATTTACCCACCATTCATTCCCTCCCTCCCTTCCTTTCTTCCTCTCTCTCTCTATCTCTCTTTTGCCCCCTTCCTCTCTACCCTCACTCCCGCTCTCTTTGCCCTCTCCCTCTCTCTCTCCTTCTTCTTGTCCTTCTCCCTCTCTCTCCCTGCACCCTTCCCTCTATCCCATATTTTTTCAAAAGAATCTGCTAACTGAACATAAAAAAAAAGAAACTGCATCATTCTCATTAGATTACAAGCATACTATTATTCCCCCATCTTAAAATAATAATGACCTATTGTTCTTAACCTCATTTCAATAAGCCTTAGCTTCCACTGGTCCACCAAAATGCTCTACTTAAATTTATCAATGACCTTCACATTGCTAAACCCAGTGGTAAATTTCAATTCTCATTGTACTTAGTCTTTGACACCATTGATCGCTTCCTCCTCCTTGGAACATTATTTCACTTTGTTTCACTTTGAAATACTCAGTGGTGAGGGAGTCAAAAACAAGTCTGACCAGAAACAAGTCTGAGGACCAGAAACAATTCTGAAGTATTAGGAAAGGGACACTATCAAAGCTTTCTGTGGTCATGTGGAGCTAATGTGACTTGAGGACCTCCAAATGAACAGATGCTTTCCCCCATGGGACGTTGGTAGAGTCCCAGGGAAATTACTCACTATATGGTAAACTAGTGAGCTAGCATGAAAATTTCTAAAAGATTGAATAAAAAAAAAACACCTTTTTTTTGACTGAACACTAAAATAGAAGAAACACAAGAGTGAATAAACACAACAGATAATGTCGTAAGAGATATAGAAGAGGTAGTCGTTTGCGTGTACAAAAGCAAATACATATCTATGAAATATTATAATTCTGTCATTCCCTATGTCCTGGAGAACATTATACTCAGCATGGAAGGAAGGAGATACAACTGTGCTGTGGTGGAGACTAAGCAAAAACCCTGGATGTATACCTGCTCTGCCCACTGAAAAGGCCCAGAAACAATCACGAATCAGCGGTATCCCTAGACTCAAGAGGTTGTTCTGAAATACCCTGTCCATTAAAGGAGAGTTAGGGCTTCTTGGAAAAATAGCTGTTTCTAGGTGTAGGGCAGGAAATGTACAAGATGAATCCGAACACCTTAGTGTAACAGAGAGCGAGGAATGTATCAAAGTTAAGTTACCAAGGTACTCTGAAAAGGTTTTGGGAGTCAGTTTGCAAAGACTATTGGCCAAAGATGAAACAATTTAATCCTTGATAAGGAAAAGATTTACAATGAATTGACACTCAACAAATATGCTTCAGTTTATGAATTAATATTTATATTTTAAAGTCTAGCTGTCACCCTTTGGCGATGTCTGTGAACCAATTCATTTTCTTAAAAATTAGTCAGATAAAAAGAAAGGATCTAGGGGCACCTGGGTGGCTCAGTTGGTTAAGCATCTGCCTTCAGCTCAGGTCATGATCCTGGGGTCCTGGGATTGAGCCTTTATCGGGTTCCCTTCTCAGCGGGAAGTCTGCCCCTCTCCCTGCTCATGAGCTCTCTCACTCTGTCACTCAAGTGCTCTTTCTCTCACATAAATAAATAAAATGTTGGAGAAAAAAAAGAGAAAGGATCTAGCATTTATCCTGTTTTCCCATATGAACTGTACTCCTGGATAACCAAATGATAAATGATGGTTTATTCCAGCCAGTAAGTTAAAAAATATAGAATTAGAATATTACTATTTTGCAACTCCTAAGGAATTAATAAACAGTAAAAAGCAGAGGTTATGTACCTTCTGTTTGCAAGTCTTACCAAATGTATGTAATTTGAGTTTAATCAAGCCACTAGATCCAGTGGCCAATTTACAGAAAATACAGAGTTGAAAGGAACATACTGAAAGCCTGCAGGTCAAGCGTTTTGAGTCTCTCAACCAACGCAGGGAAACCTATAGATTAAACGAGCCCTACAAGACATGTTAAGAAAATGAGTAACACTAAGCTGAAGTGTCTAATGATGCTTACTTGCATGATAAAAAATAAGGAAAAGCAGGGAAGTGATTGGTATAGAAGCCAAAATAGTGTTTTATTTTTGGCTGGAATGAGGGATTTGTAACTCGGATGGGAGAAACATGGAGGGATTTCTACGGTGGCTGGCTTGATACTATTTCTTGACCTGGATTACATGGGTGTTGTCCTTGTACTTACTCACTAAGCTATGCATATATTTGGTTTGGTTTTCGGTACTTGCATTTTATTTTACAAAAACAGGTTAAAATGCTCTTCTGGTACTTTTAACCAAATGACTGAAAAACGAAATAGAGAATCACTTTGTGATGAGAACACTCTCATTGCAGTGATAGTAAAAATAAAAATTGCCAAAATATTTCTTTTCAACATGTAAAAAAAAAAAAAATGTTTCTCAGAGTAAACTAAGGAAGCCTGATTTTATCAGTGAAAAATGCAAGCAGGAGGTTTCCCCTTACCATCCTTTTTCTCTTTGTTCTTCTTTTTACCATAATAATGAGCTCTTGGAAGACACTTGAAGCTCACAGGTCGCATTTGAAGAAATATCATTCAAGAAGATATAAGGCAAAGACACTATTTTAGAGGAAGCCCTAGCATGTCTAGAAAACCTGTAATCATTCTCAGCGGATAACTGATGATTTGGCTGGAATACGTTTAAAGGGGAAGCTCTGCCCCAAAGTTGGATCAGTGAAGGTATGATTTAAGCATGATAAAGAACCGTGAGCCGTAGAGGGGCAGTAGCAACTATAAAGCCTTTATGATTTCTTTAATATTGCCAGCGAGAACATAAAAGGTTTCCAGAGCTGACTAGATACTATTAGAAAAATAATTGTGTCTTCCTTGCTGTGAATTACAAGTCTTTTATATGTGGAAAAAAATTTAGAGGACGCGCAAGGCAGAAAAGTAAAATCAATTTTAATTTCAAATGTGCTGTGACACTACGCTGTTTTCCCAATTACAAAGATACGTCTTGTGATTTTAAGGAGTCAGCAAAGCATATAATACTCGTATAGGAAAATGTCGATTATTCTGTTGCAAAGAGTTCCCTTAATGAGTGTTAAACTCTATATAAACTGTATTAAGACAAATAAAACTCAGTCACTGAAGTAAGATAAGATCACTTTTTTATTCAGTAAATCTCCCAGAGAGAAATTTTAAATCTACAACTTAATGAGGCTTTTAAAGAGGTATTTGTCATGAAATTAGTTTCATAATTATTACATGGAGTAGCAAAATCATACTGAATTGGAAGACAGAAGATGTGGGGTAAAATACTGATTCTATCAATTACGGACTATGTGACTTTGGGCAGCTCATTCAAATTGTCTGAATCTCAGATCGCTTTCTAAGAAATGACACAGTTGACTTACATAAATCTAAGGTCCTTTCCAGTATCACTATTCTCAAGTTAATCAACACCGATTTATTTTCAATTTGTCTTGGGGGCAAAATATATTTAGTAAAGACTGAACAACCAAAAGTTATAATGCCCATGTTAGTTATTTATTGCTGTGTAACAAATTACCCTAAAACTTAGCAGCTTAATAAAACAAACATTTGTTATCGTACAGAATTTCTGAGGGTCAGGAATCTGGAGGGGGTTTTGCGGACTGACTCTGCTTAAAGTCTGTCATGAGGTGTGGTCAAGATTTAGGCTCAGACTGCAGTCATCTGAAGGCCTGGATAGTGCTGGAAGATCCATTTCTAAGTTCACTTATTCAACAACTATTGACAGCTCTCAATTCTTCACTAGCTATTGACCGAAGACTTTGGTCCCTGATATCATCAGCCTCTCTGTCTCTGTCGGGCTGCTCACAACATGGCAGCCAGAGATCCAAAGACGGAGACTGTGAGTCGTTCATAAGCAAAAATATGAGGTAACAGGGGCACCTGGGTGGCTCAGTCAGTTAAGCATCTGCGTTCAGCTCAGGTAATGATTCTAGGGTGCTGGGATCGAAACCCACATTGGGCTCCTTGCTCAGTGGGGAGTCTGCTTCTTCCTCTCCCTCTGCCTGCCCCTCCCCCTGCTCATGCTAGCTCTCTTTCTCTCTCTCTCTCTCTGTCAAATAAATAAAATCTTTAAAAAAATATGAAGTGACAATAGCATCACTTGTCATATCCTATTGGCCACATGGACCATCCCTGGATACTACAATGTGTTGATCCTCGGAGGTAATCTTGGAGGCTGGCTACCAAGTGCCTACACTAAATATATAAATTAAGGCCCAGATACCTTTTCCCCAACCTTCCCTCTGCCCAGTTAGACAAACCTCCCATACAGTGAGGGATGTGGGCATTGCTAAGGACATTGTTGAAACATAGAGTTCTTTTCTGTATTCTTAACCATTAACATAGGAAAACTTTATTTTCAAAAAGTATCTTACCTTCTTTTTCAGCAAACAACTTTAGTTGTGTATTTATGAAATGTGGTTGTGCAATGTATTTTCAATTTGTCCCTTATATAGCTGGTTATTTCATTATACCTTCATACCCTCTCTTCATAAAGCTCCTTCAGAAAGCCTGTTTCCTGTATAGATTAATTTCATCAGTGGTCTTAAGTCTATTCCTTTCTCCATGATCATATCTCATCAATTAATCTATCTTTATCTCACATTCTCCATTTGCTCTCTTCTCTCAGGTTAAGTTATTTTCATGACTTTCTATTTACCCTATAGCTTTCTAATTCATTTCAAAACTTCTGGTAATAGTCTACACTTATCTCCTTAACAGCTTTGTAGACTTTCTCGGTCTAACTTTCCCAATCATTGTTCTGAAAAGAGCCAGTCTCCCTATTTGTCTCATCTATTGGCTATTCAAATCTTCCTCAATGTCTGGAATATTCAGCAGCACCAACTTCACTTCCCTTCTTAAAACTTCCTTTTTCTTCCTGTTATCATATATTCTTTCTTCCCTTTACCCTAAGTGTTTTTTTTTTTTTTTAATTTTAGAAAGAGAAAGAGTGAGTGAGTGGGAAAAGGAGCAGAGAGGGAGAGAGAGAATACTGAAGTAGACTCCCCACCAAGCACAGAGCTCTACATGGGGCCCGATCCCAGGACCCCGAGATCATGATCCCAAAACCTAGAGTCAGCAGCTTAAGTGACTGAGGCACCCAGGCACCCTACCTGAAGTTTTTAATATCTTTGGGCTCCTTGCTTTTCGAGTCCTTCATTTCTTCATTTTTCTCATCTTATAAATATCACATCAATATAACTAAGATCAGTTGTTACTTTTAACCCTTTTCAGATATTAAAATTCCATTTAATTTACCAAAAACTGTCTGTATCTGAATTTACAACTAATATACCAAATTAGACAGATTCAAAATATACCCATATCTCCATTTAGCAGGTGTAGAGAGGGTCTTTTATTTCTATTTCTGTTAGTAATATTTCTATTCCTTAAATTATACAAACTTGGAGTACTAAAGTATCTATCTATCTATCTATCTATCTATCTATCTAATCTATCTATCTATCATCTACCTACTTACCTATCATCACACTTGATCTTAGCCAAAAGGTTGAAAAGTGATTACCTACTTACCTATCATCAATCAATCATCTTTCACCCGTGACCTGCCAATTCAGATTGTATAGCATTTAACATTTTGATATATGTGAATTAATCTCATCCCATTCTTTCTCTACACTTCTTTGTTTGGATTCAGACCTCTAATTCTCTCCTCTGTTTGGGACTTTCCCTTCACGGTCTTCACTTTCTCTCTGTCTTCCTCAGAGTATTTGCTATCTATAACCTTTCAATGACTTCTTATTGTTCTCAGATTAAGACCACAATTCTTGACATATCAACAAAGTCCTTCGAAATCTCCCTGATACCACCACTTAAATTTCATCTCAAACTATTCTTTGCTTTTATCTTTGTTAAGATAGGTAATATGTGATTATGAAACAGCCTCTGACTCCACACGGTAGTTGGATCAAACCCACTTCTACAAGTTAGTAGTGACTTTGAGCAACTCCCTTTAATCCTTTTGTGCCTCAGTTTCCTAATAGGGAAATGACAGTCTGATAACAACGGTAGCTACTTACAAAATTAATTTGTATATTAAACAGTTCCTTGGGAAATAATAAAACCTATAATATTTGTTATTACTACTTGATCATAAGCCTGCTCTTATATTTTATTTTCTATTATTTTTCTTTCTTTTTTTTTCTTCCCTCCTTTTTCTGATATTTTACTAAATTCATCAAGTTTCTTCAACCTCCCTCCAAACCCTTTTCCTCAAATGGTTTTAGAGTTTTTCACAGTATTTCTACTTATCTATTGGCTGTTTTTATTTCTATTTATTTGTTAACTACTATTTAAAGATGCAAATTTGATTTAATAAAATCCTTGATAACCAATGTCTCTAACTTCCTTCTGAAAGAGAGAAAAATCTTTTTGAACTTCTAAACCCTGATCACCACTCGTTTTCCATATTATTATTATCGAGTGTGTTTGCACCCCTCTGGTTTTACCACCCCCAATAATTTGTTGTTATTATCTGAAATGTGTATTTTGACATACCAATATTTACCCACTTAATTTCTTTTTTCTTTTTTAAGATTTTATTTACTTATCTGTCAGAGAGAGAGCACAAGCAGAAGGAGCAGCAGGTAGAGGGTGAAGCAAGCTCCCCGCTGAGCAGGGAGCCCAATGTGGGACTCGATCCCAGGACCCCGGGGATCATGACCTGGGCTGAAGGCAACCGCTTAACCAACTGAGCCATCCAGGTGTCCCTACCCACTTAATTTCTCACAATTAATTCTCCTTAAATCTAATCCTTCAATTTTCTTCTAAGTAAAGACTATCTTTTTTTGTAGTTCATTCTTTAAATGACTCAATGGTAAATTTTGTCTTGCCTGAAAACAATATTTACTTACCCTTATATTGAACAATAGTTTTCTTAGGTAGGAAATTCTAAGTTTATATTTGTTTTGTTTTTTAGTTAGCGTGTTGAAGGTATTATTCTACTGTTTTCGGATACTGTTGCTAATAAGATGTATATTGAAAGGACCTAATTGTCAGTTGGATAATCTGTCTTTTGGTGGGGGGGGCAATTGGTTAGTTTTTGTTTCATTTTTGCTTATTTGTGCAAATCCACGATCTACTTGTTTGGTTTTGTTGGTTAAAACTGAGTTGCAGCTACACTATTTAGATGGGTTATGTTTTATCAAGTTCACCACAGTGCCCATTTTTTTGTTTGGTTTTGCTTTCGATTTTGTCAGTTTCACTTAGTTATATTTCTACCTGGCTTCTGCAAATATTTAAAGTTCTGGGACATGGATGTGAAACAATCTTCAGAGCTCGGTGTTATCCATCATTATAGACTTAGGCCACAAGATAAAAAAAAAAAATTATATACTACCCATTTGCAATCAGCTCATTAGAAATACAAGAATTAATAAACATTAAGTTATAAATATAATGATCTATATTTTAACTTAATTATATTGCTAACTATTATTTTTTTCTATTTTTCTCTGCTATGGAAAATCATACAGTTATTATTATAGAAGCACATGATTTTACACACACATGCAAGTTAACCATAAGACAAGATGGCCTAAATCTGCCTTGGAGATTACTAGATGTATTTGTTAACTCAGTAAGTATCTATGCACCACAACCAAATAGGATGCATATTCATGGGGAGAGATGGGGATTTTGATAACAACTGCATGATGACAAACTGATTAGGTTACTGCAGAGTCTGTTAACAACTGACAAAATAATGAACCTGAAATGTTGCCTGGTAGTCATCTAAATAGTGGCACTGGGCCAACTGTGTGGCAAGATAACTTTTAGATTCTAAACAAACAGTCTGATTACTAGTTTTGTTTGTTTGAAGGAAAAAGAGCCCAGTCTTATGTTAAACTTAAACTTATTAATGTTTATATTCATAGTGTCTGCCATTTGATTAAAAACAAAGTTATATAAGGTAGCATATAAGATATTAGAGAATGATGTACATTCTACTTCTTAGTAAGTTTTAAATTTCCTCGTTGCATGGATGCTATAGTGTTTATAGAGGCTGGATCGTGCAACACTTGAGATTCAGATCTGTGGGAGAGCTTTAAATGGATATGCGAGCCATCAAGAATAATAACAAATGAAATCTTAAAACCCCAGTCTCGGGACCTCTATAGTTATATTTTCCAATTATGTGGTGATGGTTTCCTTAGGCCAGTGCCACAGGGAGCCCTTCATCTACCATGCAGACTTTGATACAGGATGAGATTATAGACACTACTGAAAGAACATAATCAATATTCAGGCAGAACATAGATTTTAAAAAATATATGATCTCAGTTCATGCTACCTCTCTCTGGAGAGCTTTATAAAAGGAGAACAAAGAGGATAGTCCTTAGCATTCAAAAACATAGTTCACTTTATGTGGTCTAACCCTGTCTGCACACATTTGTGCTTTTAATGCTTTGCAAAGGTAGACCACCCAAAATGACAGGGGGACAGTGACGACGACAATATGTTTGCTCCCTGGTTAGATCATGATTATCCTCAACAAAAGGTCTGCAAGTGCCATTTTGCCACACAGCTCTTTCTTTTCTACAACCATACTTCTTAGATATATGGGAGCAATGAGCATGGATAATGCTAATATTTCTCTTCTCTGAAACAGATGAGAAAGCGTTGTGAAAAATGCTTCCACATAGTAATCCATAGATATCCTTATTGAGCAATTACTCTTCAAAAATAGTCTCATTGCCATTAATTGATGGTGTCCATGTAAACATTTCAAGCTAGAAATAAGAAGACACATAGAACTGTATTCTTTGAGATCTTTATCAGGTTTGGAAATGATTTAAAAAAAAAAAAAGAAGTCCTATACTTTTCTTTTCCTTTTCCTCAAGCTTTGAACAATTTCCAAATTCAGCACCTTGGAGTTAGGGGGGATCAGTTGCTTCACAGATTTACCATCTTTATTCTGTTTCATAAATTCTTGGTTCTCAGCACTGATATTGATAAGGCAAAATTATACATAATCCGAGAAAGTGGTTTTGTGTATGTGAATTTTTTTTTCAGCGAAGAGAGTTTAGCAAGATAAGTTAGCATGGTTTATCAAGTTCAAAACATATGCTGTTTTATTTTAAGCCAATATTGAAAAAGAAAGTATACTCTTGGCTGTTTGCTCACAATCTACCAAATACTGCAGAAGTCTACTCATCAAAAAAAATATTTTTTCTAATGCAAAAATATAAAAACATTACTAGTTTAAGACATTTCATTTTCTATTGTATTTAGTGTATTTTGTTAAAAGTAAAAGTGGATATCATATAGACCAAATGTTGTGAATTTTCCCCTTCAAACACAAGGTAGAAAATGTTAACATAGAACCATTTGCAGAAATTTCCATAACATTTTAAGAACTTTGCTGGTGATCAATGAAGACATTACTCTGGATTGACTTGATTCTTCATCATAGATTTGGATGGGGGGGCTTTAATGAGGTGCCCTGTTAACTTTACATTTGGTAACACCTTTGTACTCAAAATCAACATCATGCCATGATAAATATTTACATAGCAAAACCTGCCATGGTGGAGAGGTGCACTGAAAATGTGTCAAGGGTTCCCTGTTGTGTACTAGCCTTCAGAGTACTGGCATTAGCGTATAGCTTTGCGTATACATACAGATTTGAAAGAAAATAAACATTTCTAATTTTATAAATACGGATCTTTAATCTTTTTTTTAAAGATTTTATTTATTCATTTGAGAGAGAGAAAGAGAGAGCACAAGCAAGGGGAGATGAAGAGGGTGAGGGAGAGGCAGACTCTTCTCTGAGCAGGGAGCCCGATGCGGGGCTCGATCCAGGACCCTAGGATCATGACCTGAGCTGAAGGCAGATGCCAACCATCTCAGCCATGCCAGGTACCCTCTTGAATCATTTTTAAATCAATTTTACCATATGAAAGGGAGGGGTCAGGCAAAATGTTTATATGAAGTAGTGATAAAATATATACTTTTCCACTAATGTGAAGGTACATAAAACTACTCAAGGAGGAAAGGCTGAGACAGTTTTCTGGTGTCACGACTAATAATGGTGTATAAGGCAAGTTAGTCACAGATCCTGTCAGAGTCAACACCAGTTTTGTAGCAGCGCTAAAGAGTGGAACTGAGTGGTGCATTCGGGCAGAAATGGAGGGGACGCCCCAGGAGATAAATAAGATCTAAGAACATTTCACGTGAACCTGAAAGACAGTTTCAGAGTTCACGAAGAGTTCTGAAAGAATTCTAGAGTTATCTAGAAATACATGATAGGAATTAACATATTTAAGTCCATTCTATTTCACCACACACTAGAGTATTTGGAGCAAGGGAAAAATTATTGTTTCACTGATTATCCTATAGTATAATAACATATGTTCATAATGAAAGAAATGGAAAGGGAGACTCAAACAAGTGATATCATTAGAAATTTTTTTTAAAGATTTATTTATTTATTCGAGAGAGAGAGAAGTGTGCCTGCACATAAGTGGGGGAGGGGCAGAGGGAGAGAATCTTCAAGCAGACTCCCCATTGAGAGCAGAGCCTGGCTTGATCCCAAGACCCATGAGATCATGACCTAAGCTGAAACCAAAACTTGGATGCTTAATCAACGGAGCCACCCAGATGCCCCAAAAATGTTTGTTTTTGAGAGATATCACTAATAACAGGTGGCGTGGTAAAGGTTAAGAACTTAGACTTTGGAATGAGATAGCCAGTGGTCAAAACCACCACTCACTAGCTATGTTGACTTGGGAAAGTAATATAACCTCTCTGTGCCTCAGTTACTCATCTATAAAAAATTGGATAATAGTAATAGCTCCCTGATTAAGTTGTCACGAGAAATAAATACTTTTATACTTACAGAGTGCTTAGAATTGTGCATGGACCATGTGAGTCTTTTTAAGTAACTAAAACAAATAAATAAATGCAGGTCATATATATGCATATATATAATAAATATAAATTTTTTTATTATTTGTTTTTTATTTATTCCTATTATTTTATATATAATTTATTAAATTAAATAATTTTATTATTTTTTGTGTTAAGTGCAAATTAGTCATCTCATAAGAAAAAAGGAGACTTTAAATTATTAAGAAACTAAATCTTTCCATATGAAGGTCGAACTCAGTAGTGTATTAGTTGACTACACTAATTAAATCAGAATGTGAAAAGTCCAATTTACAGTAAAAATAGTATAAATTGGTTAATTTCATGTATAAGAGAATAATTACATCCATGGAACATCTGGAATATGGTGTAATAGTTCCGTATCCTTTCATAAATTTTGTCAGGGGATTTATTAAAAGAGTGGAAGAAGAACTATACATTCTAGCACCTAGTGGAGTGACTTGCCGATACTATACGTTGCACTAGAATGAAAAATGAGAGCCAAATGGCCCTCTTTCAAAGAAGGATGAATTCGTTAAATAGGTGAAAGAGCAATGAAGCAATTAGGGGTCTCAAAACTAGAACAGGCTGTAATGAAGACATAGTGCCTCCCTTGTTCTAGTAGACACTCAAGCCAAAGTCGGAAGATTTTTATTAGATAATTTAAAGAGGGAAATTCAAGTTTAGTTGAGAGGGCCAGAATAGATGATTTTGCAAGTTTTTTCTAAGCCAGGATTCCAATGACTGTATGAAGATGGAAAATACATTTTCAAAATAAAGTAAAAAGTTGAAAACAACGTGAACCCTCACAAAGAAGGGACTAAAATGAAGGCAAAGCGCATTTTCTGCGTTGTTTGGTCAACATATTTGGTCTAAACATATCAACTCCACATGGATATGATTAGGTGGATGTTAATTAATTTCCCAATTTAAAATGTTAATTGAATGTAAATAAGATTAAAGAATGAGAGGCTACAGATTTGTAAAAAGAACTATTCTTGGATAGAAAGTAGGACTGTTCAAAATATGTAGGTGGTGCCCTCTCGTGGCTGCAACAGGCACTGACCTTCAAATAGAGTTGATAGATACAATGGGCATGTTTTTGTCATTCTGTTCGTTCTGGAGAACTTCAGCCATTGAGTTTCAAAACCTTCTTATTTTAGATGATTAAGAACAAAAGCTCTAAAGTTGCAAATGGATTTTACACATTCCAACCAACAGAGGGCAATGAGATGTCCCAACATGCACTACTGCCCCTAGAATTCCAAAGCATAATAGTTCCTGGGGTTCACAATTAAACAATACATTTAGTAACATGTAACAGTCAGAAGTAGGAGTGAAAACACTGTGGTAAAATGTCATCTCAAATAAGAATAATAGTCTACACTTGTGAAGCTAGTATTAGATAGCTTACAAAGCATTTCCTATACATCCTCACATTTAATCCTAAGAGCAACCCTGGGACAGGAGACAGAGCTGTCTTATCTTATAGACAGAGCTTATCTTGCAAAAGGGAAATTAAGAATCAGTGCAGTTAGATTCAAGATCAACCATTTAATAATACATAAATAGACACAAAAACAGGTGTTTTGGTTCCTAGTTCACATTTTTTTCTTCCTCTTTACTACATTGTCTTTCTAACTCTGTTATATTGAATTTACATATCCGACAAGCTGCAGATTCTTTGAGTTGGAAATAACCTTAGAAATCATGGGTATAAACATACATATATCCTCAAAATAAAACTGTGAGCTCACAGTATTATGTAAGTGGGAGACTGTGTATATATTAAGCTAATATTCAGAGAAAATGAGAAAAGAGCATTTGATCTGGAGTTAATAGATAATGAACTGTTTTGTACAATATCACAATCCTGAAGCAGATAATAAAACTGTTTATTACAAAAATGTAGATCTTACCCATACTTTAAAAAAATCATATTTTCTTTAAAAGGCATATATATCTATATACATAGATATATATCTATATATATATGCCATTCATGGTAATACATGGTAATTCTTAAATATAATTCTAGAACTTAAAACCTAAATTGTAGAACTTTATAAAAATAAAAATACTATCTGAACTTCCTAGACACAAAAATTGTTTTAATTTATACAAGAATCACTCAATGCAACAAGAATATTTTCTAAGGAATGATGTTTACAATCTCTAATCTATTTCATAAGGCTGTTCTAAAGTTTCTAATGAATAAATCTAAAACAGTTACAAGAGAAGTGGACTGAAAGAATACTGTCAATTTAGAAAATGATTGAACAAGTGATGTTTGCTGTGTCTACAATAAGGCAAACAGAGAACAATGCTTGTCAATAATTCCCTATGGGAGCTACACATTTTTAGTCAAATGTGTTCAATATCCACTTAATTGTTTTGTGATCTGGTAAAAATTAAACATCACCAATGAAGTTAAACCTAAATTTAAATGAAGTGTCAGACAAAAATAAAACCTACAATGCCTAAATTAATCTCGAGTAATTTTGCAATTTATAAAGATTATATACTTTTTGTCAAAGGCACCAGAGTGCTTAACCTGTTTAAAAGATGGCCAAAATTGTAGAGTCTATTTTTTTAATTCAAAATGACCACAGGGAAAATTTCATAATGTCAAGATAAATATATTATGGAAAACACTACTCAGGATCAAAGCCTCAGATAATGATGATTTTTAATGATGCATTTTCCTGTTTCTAAAGGTTACATATATCGTAGAAAAATCGGAACGTGATTATAAGCAACACGATAATGAAAGCGATATGCTGACTTGACATCAAGTGTATATTTAAAATGGAAAATATATTATTTGTTGATACATTCCATACATATTGTTAAAACCATCATGTAAATAAGCATTCTTTAAGGAAAACAAGTTTATTTTCAAGAAGCCTTTCTTTTCTTAATATTAACTTTCAGTTAGATTACTATTATATGAAATAGTGAGAAATTGAGAGCTAGCTCTTCGTTTTCCAGCAAAGTGTTTTTAGCCATTCACGTAATAAAACATTTTGCTGCATGTTCATATTTTCTATGAGTCAGGGACCTGAAATATACTAACATAGACTCTATAAAATCCAGAAACATAGAATTACATTATATTCTTTCAATTAAAAGAATTAGAATATTTCTCAGTTTCTTAGTTGGTTTCTCAAAATTCAAAACCCTCCCTTAAATTATATGGGTTTAAACTAAAGTTTAAAGACTAAGCATAAAATGTATAAAAATGGACAAGAGGTATGAAAAACAACATTTGCATAAAGTATTATTGCTATTAATGCCTATTACAATATGTTTGATCCTTCAATGAAATGAATAAGTAGTATGTAAACATTAGGAAAGGTCATGGCTATGCTACTGCATACACCCTTCATGTTTTCAATGTGGTATATTAAAAAGCTTTAGATGAAACCTTCTCTGACCCAAATAAGTACAATTTCTCCCCAGTTGGTTAGAGCAATTAAGGATTTATGTTTATTTAAAGATTCAGGTTTTTCTTAACCTTTTCTAGATTATTGACCATGAACCCACAGTTTCCCTTGGGATGTATTCTGGTATACCACTTCCAAAGAATGAGGCTTTCTGATACGGCAAATCAAATTCGAGGCCACAGTTCAGAACATGTATCTAAATCTAAGAGTGGAAGCGATACACTTCATTTAATGTGAACACATTTTCAAAAGAGGACAACAGGAGATTTTCTGAACAGAAAATTCTGGAGTCCCAGAAAACCTTTTACCAAAAACTCATGCACATTTATTATCAGATAGGCACACATGACCCTGTATTATGACTATAAAAGTAGACATTTTTTTTCTGATCAGGAACTTTTTTTTTTTTTTTTTTTGGTGTAGACTTCTTCCGTCCTCCCCCTCCGTGTTAAGATGCTGCCATTGCATTAATACAATAGGTCAATCACTTGGTGGGCATCATGTCTTTTTAAAAGATTCCCACACTCAGATGGCTGTCAATGGTGGTGCCAGTGAACCGTTATGCAAAGCCCCCCAAACACTTTGTAAACTCAAATCTTGGCGCACAATAGTAAAGTTCAGTGCTGGAAAGAGATAGTGTACTGAATACACAATACCGAGCTTTGTCTGATGGGGGCTTCTGTTAAGGAGAAGGCTACTTAATCTCCCTATTTGCCCTGGGGATTCTAACTGTTTTAATGTGTCCTTTTTGAGAGTCTGTGAACTGTAGAATATATGCTGGTAACAACTTTCTTTGGGGCTTTCCTCGGAAAAGCCCAAAGCTGCCAACACAAGAGACCTGACACACTGGTGGTAACAAACACAAAGGGGACCTTGAGCTGTTTGTGCAAACTGCCTGGCTGAAGTTTCATGTCATGCCTTGATGAAAGATCTAATTCTCTGGCTCATTTCATAGGAATCTAGCTTTTGTGACAGTGTGGAAAGGATAGCTTCTTCATGGAGTTGGGGAGAAAAATGGGTAACCTGACGTAAAGTTAAGAAAATGTGTGATATATAAAATAATATGAAGGATCAAATTAACAAGACTAGTAACAACACTGACATTTAACAGTATGTTAATAATTACCCATGTTGATCATTTACTCAAGTTTAAACCACTTTTAGAGTCTGTTAATATCATTTTGAAGTTTTGGTGAAGGGCAATTTTATATTTCTATTATCATTCAATGTTATAGATATACAAAGAAAACATTACACGGAAAGCTAATCTCAGCAAAACTTTTAAAATTCGAAGGCTTTTAAGTAATGATATTTGTAATACTATTTCATGTTTAAAAAATAATTTATCTCACTCAAGAATATACCTAAGATGCCTAAAAGAAAACCACAGCTGGAAGAGCTAACTGTTCTAACCATTCAACCAGCATTTCCTACTTGAAGATTTACTAAATTTACATGAGCCAATCATCAATCTACTGGAATTTTGCCATCCAGAGAAGTCACATGTTGGCTACAGGAGATCTTTTTCTACTTCTACACTTATTATGCTCATTAAAGGTTACACACATCATATGTACAAGCCAGTGCAAAGTAGAAACCTTGAGTGTGAAGTAAAGCTGTATTTTTACAAGCATAACATCTAATGAATTTTGTAATTCTGGATGCATCTAAATTCACTACATGATAAAAACCAAATGATGGCGTTGAAGTTTGTTAAAATAAAGGCAATACATATCTAACAGAGTTTTGGATTCATGAGATGAATAGATGAAACCATAGGTAGAAATGTTCACAGTGGATAAAAGAAAAGGGCCCTGATCCTCACAGTGTGATTCTAAATCCCAAATCCCAGCTCACAGAGAGTAGACGTCCCTGAGAGTTGCCATCTTGGCTGGCCCAACCAATTCTTGGCCCCTCCTTGACACCTTCTCATTTCTGTTCCTCTTTGTCCACTGTCTGGAAAGAGTCATATTGAACTTATTTTTGCTCAATGGGAATGAAATCTCCCTTGCTTCATATAGCAAATTGTTCTATTGTCATATAGTTGACTTCTAATGAGGCTTTTAGGAATGCTTTATACGCATGTTAAGGAAGTGCACCTGGCTTAATTTGAGTGATTTAAATAATTGTTTATTTGTGAATAGTGATTGGAAAAGAGCTGGTGAAGGACATGAAAAAAAAAGTGAAAGGGTTTAAGATATTTGGCTCTTAGGCAGGAAATAGAAATAGTCCAAGGTAAAGTTATGTTTTGATGATATTTTCAAACATAGGAGTTTGTGAAGATTTTGCAAATAATTTATCATTTTACTATGTATCTATGTGTGGATTGATAAAGATCCTACTTTTATCTATCTACAGCATTCCATTGCTTTCTCCTTATGAATTGAAAATAAACTAGCTAGAAAGCAGCTTATGTCTGAAAGGATAACAATCTGGGGCCAACCAAAAATAAACATTTAACCATTATTTTTTTTTTTAAGCACCACGCTCAAACCAGCCAATTTTATTCTTTGTGATATATCCAATTTTTTTTTTTTTTTTTTTTGAGAGAGAGAGAGAGAGTGCAAGGGGAGTAGAGGGGCACAGGGAGAGGGAGAGGTAGAGAGCGAGAATCTCAAGCAGGCTCCATGCCCAGTGCAGAGTCCGACATAGGGCTCGATCTCACAACCCTGAGATCATGACCTAAGCTGAAATCAAGAGTCAGTCGCTTAACTGACTGAGCCATCCCAGGTGCCCCTATCCAATTTCATTCTTAACTGAAAAAAGTTCTCATTAGGAAATGGTAGGAACTATAGCCCAATCCAGGTGAAAGTCAATGCTCTAATTTATTCCCCATGAGCCCATCAGTGGACAAGCAAACTACTATATGGGAAAAGAAGAGATTTTGACTGTGCAACTGAACACCCTTTAATTCGCAGGTATTGCTTAATTCTGTGATGGAGAATTCTCTCAAGCTTCTTATCTGGAGTGAGATGTATCTTTGGAGAGAATTTACCCAATAAAGATTTTCATGAAGGAAATTTCAATTCTGGTCCCGAGCTGAACTCTAGGAATGTGTCTTAATCTTACAGAAGAGCATTTTGCTGCCATAAATCTTTCCTTGGCTCATTCTAATCTTCATATTAGTCTGGAGAAATCCAGTGTTTTTCACCTTGAAAGCCCGAGCTTTACAACACTATTCATTTGATTGTCCCAACTGACTCCAGAAGCAAAACCTAATAACTTTAACATTTCTGGATTGTTGTGAGGCAGGCTACGTTCTTGTCTGAATGCACAGTTAGTTGTTGAATTTGAATTCTGATTTTACCATATGTTAGTTGTGTTGCGATGGTCAGGTCATTTAATTTTCCTTTGTTTCAGTTCCCTGATCCATAAAATAAGAATAATAACATTTATCAGGTTATTGTGAATGTTAACATTAGCTAACATTTAGTGAATGCTTTCTAGGTGCTGGGGATTTTTCTAAATGCTTTTTATATATTCTTACAATGCATTTTTGAAGTAGATTCTATTATTATAGTTAAGTTATATTAGGTAATTTGCCCGAAATCACACAATTATTAAATTGTGGAACTGAGGTTTGAACCCAGGAATCTGGATTCCAGAATCCATACTCTTAACCACTAAATGAGATGCTTTGCATAAGGGAACATGTGCCAACGTCTCAGCAGAGTATCTAGTACACAACAGAACTCAGTACGAGTCAGCTAGTGAGATTTCGATCAGAAAGATCTAAAACAGCTGCAATCCTGCTAAGATGAGATAGGAAATATTTCTTAATTTATTTTCTCATAAGAGAAACAGCAGTGAACACTAACTGTAAATTAATTTAAATTTAATTTAAAATTATGCCCTTACTATAACAAATATTAATTTATTGATAGCAAATAGTATTGGTTGCCAATATATTTCATCTCTACTTAGAAATATTATTTGAAGATATACTTCTTTGTATAGATACAAAGGCACGGTTTTAGAAATATGCCCTTCAAGAGTTTTTCTTTTTTTTTTTTTAATAATGATTTTTTATTATATTGTTAGTCACCATACAGTACATCCCCGCCTTCAAGAGTTTTTCAATAGTATAGTTTAACAAAAGCATAAACACAAGTAATTTAATAATATCTTCCAAATTCAACATCCTATTAGTTGTATATTTAAACAAAGGGAGCACTTAAATCATTGATATAACATAATTTGAATGCTTAGAATTAAACTCTATTTCTCTCTCTAATTTTGGTGATTCCGAACATTTCTGTTGAAGGTATTTGCTCTGATATGGTCTTTGCAAGGTATTTTAACCCACAAAAATTTAGAAACACTAATATACATGATTGGAACATGGTGAGTTATACGGATTTAATTTATGTTGTTTGGGCATAGTTAAGTTTTAGCCTCACGTGGTTTCACGAAGGAGATCTGACCCAAGGTTCAGTTTAAAGGACTGATGGGCAATGTTTGGCAGTGTAGGAACAAAAAAAATTTCAGGCAAGATTCATAAGTAGAATCAAAGTGAGAGAACAAGGATATGAGATCACAATACATAAGACGGGGATGAACTTTTGAGCTCTGAGAGAGAGACAAGAGACTTTCTGTAAATAGCACTAAAACACTGGATAACTAATCTTTTCCTGATTCAGAGAATGATAACAATTCTGATTTTCTGACTAGGAAGTAGTAAGATATGATGATCTTTATCATCTGGAAGAAGACAAGAGAAACTATGCTTAGCCAAATGCTAAGGACTATGCATAAAGACAAAAATTCGTATCTTACAGCCTCAGGAAGTAACTTGATTACTCTAAGTTTCAGCCATTTGATTAATTAATAGTGAACGCAGTATGTAACCAGGGGCATGTCTCTAATTTTAACTAAGGCGATGAAGAAGAAAACTTTCATAACTTCTATATTCATTAGTTAATGTATTCATTATACAAACGTCTGGTAAGAGCTTATTATCGGCCAGCTAATGTTCTGGGCCCTGGGAGTACAAAGATCAATAGAGGACCCTTGTAGCCCTCTGCTACCTCACAATTAGGTAATGAACAAGTGGATTTTCTCTTGTCTAAGTTATTATGTGGAGTTTTATCCAGATCCAAAGGACAATGATTTTATGCCCAAAGAAATCCTTCAAAAGCTTTCTAGTAACAAAGAATCAAAGGTAGTCATACTGATGTGCACAACAGATTGGGTGGTGACCACATGGCCGTTCTGCAAGATACCATTTTTATTCAACTCGAGTCCTGTTGGTATTTCTTTTTTCCTTAGAACACGCCACTGAAATAATCAAACTCCTCTAGAAAGCATCAGATTGCCTAAAAGAAAGTTACTGTGTCATCTGGATCCTAATAGTTAAATGTAATGGCACTATTTTTCAAACACTCTGTGAAGTGACATGGCTATGGCGACCCCTAAGTAGGACCCTTGTTGTCTCTCTCCTCAATCTCACAGGAGCGCCTATGGCTAGGTATAAATAATTCTCAGAATGCTTTATATAGGCACGCAAGGAATAAATATTATTAAATTCATTACTACATGAAAGGCAAGAACTCAAATAAATTGATAAAAGACACACACTAATTAAAACACAGATTTACGTTTATGGCTTACTTTAGCAACATAATGGATAAACTCGAAATGTATTAAAGCAGACCTTTCAAGTAGGGGTTTGATAATAGCTCTTTGCAGAGTTTGAACAATTTTAATAGTCTTTTTATAACTCGCATGGAAAAGCAGAAATGAATATTAAATTATATATTTAGAAACTCATGTCTTTTGAAAATTAAACATGTGCATCATGAATGTGCAATTATATTAACATCAGCTGATTACTACTAGAGTGCATATTTTACATTGCTGCTATAACGCAAGAAATAGATTTAACTGGTCTATGAAAAGATGGACAAATCTCTACAGGGCATATTAGATTTTTCATAAGAATGCTTCAGAAAGCTAAGCTGCTGCCGGGCTGCTGGTGAGGAACCGTCCTTACCGGTCTTCGTATGCAGACTGCCGGCTCTCCACTAGAGGGAGATCATTAGGAAATGCCGGGACGTTTTCCTACACGCAAGGGGAAAGCAAGAGGTGGAATCCTCATTTCCGTAGAATCAGGCTTTTCTCCCTCCGTACTCATACACGTTTGTGAGTAGAAAGAAGCAAATTAAAAAAAAAAAAAAAAAAAATCTACCCACATATATTAAAACATACTTAATTTAAGAATTGATTCTTAGGCCACGATGAACCACGTCTTATAATCATGAACATTGAAGAGATTCCTCTAGGAACATTTCAGGAACTAGTGTTGGATCATATTTCCTACAGATTTTCAAGAATTTTAAAGGGAATGTGCGGAGTAATTCACTAAAATTATCAAACAGCTTGATGTCTACCTTTAATAATCTCTGTGGCTGCAAATAACATTAATAGACATTATTTTTTAAAAATCATATTTATAAAGTATCAATGTTTGTGGAAAAGTGTAATCATTTTGAGGACCAGAAGAATTGATGTGTATTAAAGCATAGAAGGAATTCCAGGCATTGATCTGTATGAGAAGTCCGTCAGAGACACAATTCTTTGTGAATAAATACTAGTTTAAAAAAGGCTATAGCCCTTAATTTTAAGCATAAGACTTCCATTTTAGAAATTCCAATGTTTTAATATAAACCTAAAATTCATTGATTAAATATAAACAGTATTGTTTCTAGGTTATTTCCTGTGAATTCAAAGCTATTAAAATTTCTAAATTGCATAGAAACAGGTTTCCAAAACTTTAATGATGAGATTATTAAAATATAATAACCCTAACTAGTTCTTCTTTCTCTCAAATTAAGTGACATGGATTACTTCAGCCTGCTCCTTCTTTCCCTCTTTCCATTCTGCCATGTTCCTGTCTTCCCTCCTTCCTTTCCTTCTTCCTCCTCCCATTGTCCCTTCTTTTTTTCTTTGTTTCTTTTCTATCATGATCATGTGGAAATGGATGCTAAAGTAGGCTGTTGGTTTTTCAAATTTGAGTGACTAATGACCAAAAAAATGGGGTAATTTTTACAGAAAACTGTATATTTTGTTGGAGGAAAAAAAGTGTAATAAAGAGAGTTTGAGTAACCCATCTCATTTTAACCCACCCCAGACAGTATCGATAACTGTGTTTATGAAGTGTTGAAATACTCCTGAAACACATCTTTCTAAAGACTTGTTAATTAAGTGGACATTTTTGTGATTTCCTGGTACCAAGGGTATCCCCATTTACATATGTTTAAAACTTATTTACTGTGATTGTTGGTGGGAGTTCAACGATTCTGGAGAGGAAAAAGATTCTTTCTGTTGCCTTCTGTCATGGCAAACAATAGCATCACAATACTAAACTCAACTAGTGTTCATGACTGTTGTGTTCAATTTCACACTAAATTTGGTCTCTTTCTCATGGGGCAAGACTCTGATTCCGCCAGTTATATGATATGGGAAAGCACTCTGTTGCTATAATACCTGCCATGTGATCCATGTGTAACAGAATGACTTTTAAATTGATTTAGAATTATTCATTCTAAGCATCCACTATCTTGTTAAATTGGATGGGATTAAATTTTCTCATAAAAATTAGGCAGAGTTTAATCTACTATCTTAAGGCACATTGGACTGTAACTTTGGTCAGAGAAAATACCAGAATGTAGAAAGACTTAAAGCTTATTTTATCTAATAAGCCATACAGAAGTTAAATTGTAATTCTTTGAGTTCAGGTTTTTTCAAAATATACAAATTCTTACCAGTGTTGTAAAAATAACACAAGGTTACACTGTATATTCTGGATTGTTAGGTTTAATTACTTTTGAAATAAACACAGTGAGCACATTGTGAAGAGGGTCACAGGAAAGGTAAGATGGATGCCTTTAACTACAATTAACTTGATTTACTTAAAAACAAAGGATCTTTCTTTTGCCATCAGCAGAAGACTCAATATTCTGAACAAGTTTGGATATTTAAAGGTTGTAAATTTTATCTTTTTCCTTTGTGGAGAAAAGTTATTTGGCTTATAATTATTAATGATCAATTGTTAATGAAAACTAATCATACTATCGACTTCTTATTTTTAAGAATGCTTGTAATATAAAATTAACTTCTTGAATCCCTTAGATTGATATATATGTCTGAGTGGTACATTTTTGTAATGATATTCACTTAATAAATTTAAGGGGGGCACAATTGAGAAGTCAATCTGGCAAAATTGAGAAAAATTAGAGTGAAAGCATTTAAGCATATAACTGGATATGAACTGTAGTAGGACTCATTTATTTTCCAAAATAAAATTTTAGGATAATATTTATTTGTCACTTTTACTGAAGTTGATTTTATTTTTAACATACTCAATTTCTTTTATAAAAGGCAAAATGTATTAATTACCTGTTAGCAAAAGAGAACATAGATCCTGATGAAGAAATCTAAATTTCATCTAAATTCTCTCTTAGAAATTACCACAAATTAACAAATTGTTTAAGTTCGTTTTTTTTCTTTCTTTCTTTCTTCTTTCTTTCTTTCTCTTTCTTTCTTTTCTTTTTCTTTATTTCTTCTTTCTCTTTCTTTCTTTCTTGCTTGCTTGCTTGCTTGGTCNNNCTCTTTCCCTCCATCCCTCCCTCCCTTCTTCCCTTCCTCCCTCCCTTCCTCTCTCTCTCTCTCCCTCCCTTCCTTTTTAATTAGACATTTTTAATTGAAGTATAATTAACATGCAGTGTTATTCAGTGTCAGGTGTACAATATGACATGATGATTCACTATACATCTCCCAGTGCTCCCTATAATAAATGTAGTCATCATCTGTTGCCAAACAACATTATTACAATCTTATTAACTGTATTTCCTATGCTATATTTTTTATCTTGGTGACTTATTTATTTAACTGGAAATATGTACTTTTTAATCCCCTTTGTTTTCACCTATCCCACCCCCCTATTACCCACCTCCCCTCTGGCAACCATGAGTTTGTTATCTGATTCTAAGAGTCTGTTTCTATTGTTGTTGTTATTTGTCTCTTTTTTTCTTTATCCATTTGTTTTGTTTCTTAAATTCCACCCATGAGTGAAATATATATCCAATGCTTGCTTTTTCACATAGAAAATTCAATTGGTAGAGACACAGAAACTTGTCACTGAAAATTCCTAAACCCAGTGATCACCACTGTTAGCATTAGATGAACAGCTACTTATCTCTTTTTTTCTCCAAAAAATATGACACTTCCCATGTTAATAGATTAAAATGTATGTCATCCTTTTTAATAGCTCACTAATCAATTTTATTGACATATCATTATAGTCCTATTTTGTTTTCTTGCATTTTTCTTTATTGCACTTTGCAGATATTGTGTTTTTTAACAAATAGAACGTTTGTGGCCCTGAGTTGAGCATGTCTAATGGGCACCATTTTTCCAATAACATTTACTCACTTCATGTCTCTGTGTCACATTTGAGTAATTTCACAATATTTCAAACCTTTTCATTATTATTATATTTGTTGTGGTGGTCTGTAATCAGTGATCTATGGTGTTATCACTGTAATTGTTTTGGGGTGCCACAAACCATGACCAAATAAAATGTCAAACTTAATAAATGTTAGTGTGTGTTCTGATTGCTCCACTGACCACTGTTTGCCTCTCTCTCTCTCTCTCTCTCTCTCTCTCTCTCCTTAGGCCTCCCTATTCCCTGAGATGCAACAATTTTGAAACTGGGCCAGTGAATGACCTTGCAGTGGCCTCTAAGTGTTCAAGTGAAAGGAGAAGTCATACATTTCTCACTTTAAATCAGACCGAGAAAAGACTCTGCTCAGTGAGGAGGGCATGTCAAAACCGAAGATAGGCTCTTGTGCCAGTTAGCCAACCTGTGAATGCAAAGGAAAAGTTCTTGAACGAAATTAAAAGTCCTAGTCCAGTGAACTCACAAATCATAAGGAAGTAAAACAGCCCAATTGCTGATAAGGAGAAATTTTTAATGGTCTGGATAGAAGATCAAACCAGCCATAACATCCCCTTAAACCAAAGCCTCATCCAGAGCAAGGCCCTAATTCTCTTCAATTCTGTGAAGGCTGAGAGAGCTGAGGAAGCTGCAGAAGGAACGTTCGACGCTTGCAGAAATTGGCTCATGAGATTTAAGGAAAAGTCATCTCCATAACATAAAAGTGCCAGGTGAAGCAGCAAGTGCTGATGGAGAAGCTGCAGAAAGTTCTCCGGAAGATCCAGCGAAGATCACTCATGCAGGTGGCAATACTAAACGCAGATTTTCAGGGTAGATAAAAATCACTTCTACTGGAAGAAGGTGTGATCTAGGACTTTCATAGCTTGAGAGAGGAAGTCAGTGTCTGGCTTCAGAGCTTCAAAGGACAGGGTGACCCTCTTGTTAAGGGCCTAACGCAGCTGGTGAATTTAAGTTGAAGCCAATGATCATTTACTAGGACCTTCAAGGGTGATGCCGCATGTACTGTGCCTGTCTCTATAAATGCAACAACAAAGCCTGGAGGACAGCACACCTGTTTACCACATGGTTTACTGAATATTTTAAGCCCACTGTTGAGACTTACTACTCCAAAAATAATTGTTTTTTTCTTCCAAAATAGGACTGCTCATTGTCAATGCACCTGGTCATCCAAGAGCACTGATGGAGATGGACAATGAGATGAATGCTGTTTTCAAGGCTGTTAACACAACATCCAATCTGCAGCCCATGGATCAAGGAGTCATTTCAACTTTCAAATCTCATTATTTAAGAAATACATTTTGTAAGGCTATAGCTGCCACACACAGCGATTCCTCTGATGGATCTGGGCAAAGTCAATTGAAAATCTTCTGGAAAGGATTCGGCATTCTGGATGTCATTAAGAATATTCATGATTCATGGGAAGAGGTAGAAATATCAATATGGGGCGCCTAGGTGGCTCAGTCATTAAGCATCTGCCTTTGGCTCAGGGCGTGATCTCAGAGTCCTGGGATCGAGCCCCACATCAGGCTCCTCCACTGGGAGCCTACTTCTTCCTCTCCCACTCCCCCTGCTTGTGTTCCCTCTCTCACTGGCTGTCTTTTGCTCTCTCAAATAAATAAATAAAATCTTAAAAAAAAAATCAATATGAACAGAAGTTTGAAAGAAGTTGATTCTAACCCTCATGCATGACTTTGAGGGGTTCCAGACTTCAGTGCAGGATGTAACTGCAGATGTGATGGAAACAGCAGAAGAACTAGAGTGAGAAGTGGAGTCTGAAGCTGGGACTGAATTACTGCACTCACAGGATAGAATTTTAATGAATGAGGAGTTGCTTTTTCTGGATGAGCAAAGAAAATAGTTCTTGAGATGGAAACTACTCCTGGAGAAAAAGCTGTGAAGATCATTGAAATGAGAACAAAGGATTTAGAATATTACAGAAACAGTTGGTAAAGCAGCGGCAGGGTGTGAGAGGACTGAAAGAAATTCTGTGGGTAAAATGCTATTGAACAGCTTGCATGCTACAGAGAAAGCATTTATGAAAGGCAGAGTCCATCCATGCAGTAAACTTCACCATCATCTTATTTCAAGAAATTGCCACAGACACCCCCAACCTTCAGCACCCACCACCCTGGTCAGTAAGCAGCCGTCAACGCTCAGGCAAGACCTCCCCCACTCCATCAGCAAAAAGATCAACTCACTGAAAGCTCAGATGATTGTTAGCATTTTTAGTAATAAAGTAATTTTTAATTGAGGTATGTGCATTTTTTAGACATGATGCTATTACACACTTAATAGACTACACTGTAATGTGAATATAACTTTTGTATGCATTGGGAAGCCAAAGATTCATTTAGTTTGCTTTATTGCAATATGCGCTTTATTGTGGTAGTGAGGAACCAAACCTGTAATATGTATTTATTTACCTGTTTTCACTCACGGAAATTTAGTTCATTTCCAGTTTGTCACTATTATAAAAAACTTCAGTGAACAATGCTGTAGAGTATTTTTGCATTGAACTGCTATCTTGTTGACATTAAAAGTTAGAAATGAAATTAGCTTAATCAAAGGGAACACGGTTTTAAAAAGTTGGTAACCATTACCAATCTATGCACCTAATGAGTATTTCTGATTCATTTTCTCACTAACAGTCATGACATTCTCAATAAGAATCATGCTTTAAACCATCATAGTATTTGCCAATCTAGAAGATAACTGTATTCATCACTTTTTAAATTTGCATTTCCTTTGTTGCAAATAAACATGACTGTATTAGCATGTAATTATCAGACAAAGCTATTTCTTCTTTCATGAATTCTCCGTTCCAATCTTTTGTCTATTTTTCTCTTGGCATTGTACACCTTTTTAGTAATCAATTGAATTCCTTGTACATTAGGGAAAATCAGTGTTTGCTATGTATCTGGCAGTTACTCTTTTTAAAAAATTCATTATTATTATTATTATTATTATTATTATTATTATTATTATTATCATTATGTGATTCAAGCCAGGTAATATTTTTCTTGTATCATGTTTGGCTGATATATAATGAGAAAGGCCTTTATATCCCAAATATATTTTAAAAGATACCATTCTAAATTTTCTTCTACTACTTTCATTGCTTTAAATAGAAATGTGTGTGTGTGTGTGTGTTTAAGGATTGAGGTAGGTATTTCAATATAATTTTTGCTTAACAAATTACAATTGAGTTAGAATTTAAAAACATAGGCTTTGGAGTACCACACATTTTAGTTCAAATCTCGGTTCTGCCATTCGGCATCTCTATGCCTTTGAGCCTAATCTCTCTGAAACTTTGTTTCCTTAGCTATAAAACGTAGCTGATGATTATAATATCCAGTTCACATGGCTCTTGGGATGCTTGAATGAAACACAGTGACATCATATTGGAAACACTCGATGAATGATGGTTCTTGTTTTTATTAGTTGTCTTGCTAGCCATGAGTCCCAAAGTCATTTGTCTAACATAAAGTCTTTTGAGATTCCAATTTATAATTAATTTTATTTCTGGAGTCTCACATTTTTTATCTTTCTATTTGTCTTTGACAGTAATAACACATGGTTTTCGTAACTGTAATTTTATGCTATGTTTAGATTTCTGAAAGATCAAGAGATCTGTTTTTAAGAAACGATCTGTAGGTTATTCTCCTGTTACATTCTAGATATAATAATGCTGTCACATCTTCCTTACATTCATATAGTCACTGAACTATGTGTTTAGTGAGTGTCTACTAGGTACCAGACAATATTCAAGTCTGAGAAGTAGTCAAGTAAGCAAAACAGACAATAATTCCTACCTTTATGAAGCTCAAATTTTAGTAGGGGAGATAAACAAATATAACATATATACCGTATTATATGGTGATAAGGAATATGGAAAAAGTAAAGTAGCGAAGTAGTTTAATTAGATCTTGCTTATAGGGTCTTCAGCCAAGCCCTGACAAACTCGAGGGAGCAGACTACGTGAGTTCGTGGGAAGAACATTCTGGGCAAAGGGATCCACAAGTGCTGAGGCTTTCAGGTGGGAACATTTCTGGAGTGTTTGAGGGACATTAGGAATTTCAGTGGGACTCAACCTGAGCGAATGAGGAAAAAAATAATAGCGGAAGAGTTCAAAAAGAAAGAGGTCAGAGAAACATCCTGCCATTCTCGTAGGGCGAATGAGCTGAGAAGACACTGGGGGCATTTGGGGCAAAATAAATAAATAATAATAACCTAACCTGATTTAATATGAAGGGGGTCAGCTTGTGTGCTGGGTTGAGAATAGACTGTATGGAGGCAAATATGGATAGAGGGAAAACAGTGGAAAGGTACCTGCATTGCCCTACATGAGAGATGACAGCAGGATGGGTCAGTGTGGCAGAGATGGGGGAAGGATATAAATTCTTACATATGTGTGAAGGATTTGTTTCATTTTGGTTTGAATGTTGGGAATAAGAATGAGATTAGAGTTAAAGATAATTTTAGAGATTTCTGTCCTCAGCATCAAAAAGAATAAATAGATTGATGTTTACTGAGATGGGGAACACTCAGAAGAGGTTTGCTGGGGAATGGAAGTTCAAAGTTTTGTTTTTATTGGATATTGGATTTTTAGAGCCTGTTAGACATCCAAGTGGAGAAAATTATGAAAATGAAATTTAGAATGCTATGATTGTTTGGATGTGGAAGGCAGTAACAGAGGCAGAAATCAATGATCAGTGCCTACATAGCATAATTAAAACCCAGAGTGAACAATTTTTTAATACCCTGCTCTTCCATATGACAAAATTATTTTAAGTCATAATCATGATAATTAATAATTATCATTATTTTCTTGATTCATTCTTTAGTTGTAAAATGAAAGTTAATAATTGAAAGGAATTAACTTCAAAATAAGATGCTAATCAAATTGAGTAAAATATTTCATGTATAAACTAAAATTTACTCTTGCCAAACAAATATACTTTGCAGTTCACTCTTCAGCAGTTTTCAATTTTAAACACGCACACACACACACACACTCCAATATTTATTCTATCACATAGAACGGGAACTCAAGTAACTCAAATTCTATTTCTTTACCTTTATAATTAAGACGCTATCAACTTTAAATGCAAGAATATATGATACCACAAAGTTTGGAGACACAAATCTCAAAGGGAATTTGAAACGATTCTGAGCCCTAAGAGTTGACTCTGGAAATGAACCTGTGTGACGGAGTCCATGTGTGTCAATGGCTGACTGTATAACTTGGGAATTCTCTTAATGAATTTTCATGTAAAACATACCATTTTATAACATATAGATAATAAATGTGCTAATTTGAAAATTTCATTAAAACTTGACAGGAAGCACAACTGCCTACAGCTTACACCAATAACATAGTCTTTTTTTAAGAATTTATTAGAGAGAGAGAGTGTGAGAGTACGGGGGGAGGGGCAGAGGGAGAGGGAGAAGCTGAGCAGAAAGCCTGCCCCGCCTTGACGCTTAATCCCAGGACCCTGAGTAGAAGTCATACACTTAACCAACTAAGCCACCCTGGCGCCCACACCCTGCCAAGTAAGATATTTTTTAGGGGAAAAATATTTTATCATTGATATTGTTT
Source organism: Ursus maritimus (assembly GCF_017311325.1). Classification (NCBI taxonomy): domain Eukaryota; kingdom Metazoa; phylum Chordata; class Mammalia; order Carnivora; family Ursidae; genus Ursus; species Ursus maritimus. Next base: position 30,758,370 of record NW_024426552.1, read on the forward strand.
AGAATTGATAGTACATGAAAATAAAAAGGAGACTAAATTTAAATCAGTTTTATCATCATTTAAAATTTTTCTACAGTGTCTGCCCCCTTATTGTCTGTCCACGGGGCAGATACTCCTATTACTGTGCCCTTAGTATGCCAATCTCAAAGATGACATCCATCGTTCTATTTTGGGTAACTTTTTTTTAATTGAAAGTGCCTCCAAATAAAATACAGAATAGAAACTGAAATAGGAAATGGAAGCTACATTTTCAACCAGCTCCCCAGATGAATCCTATATACAGATAAAGCACTGGATTTAAGGTTGAATAGAAAACAAGAAAGCAGAGAAGAAAGGATCTGAGTGAAAGGAGGACAGCTAGAAGAATCCTAGGGCAATAATCATACCTCCCTGAAATGAGGCTTGACTATCTGATTTGCTTTGGTTAATAAACGTAAATAGAAATGAGATGGGTCATGTCTGGGCTGTAGCTTCCGGGGCAGGATGTGTGTCACCAAATTCTCCTCTTCTCCTGCCATAATGACTGACAAATGCAACACAGAGAAGTTTCTCCATCAGCTTGGGGCCTGAAGTGCAATGATGTAGAGAAGAACCAGGCTTATGTAAGTGAGGAATAAACAGCCGTGTTAGGAACCACAGCGATGTGGGTGTTATTACTGCAGCATAATCCAACACTTTATGGCTGGTATAAATTACTTGAAGAAGGATGGAGTAAGAAAAAAACTGCAAATTTAAAATAAAGTTCAAATAAGGTAAAGAAGATGGAAGAATGTCTAATGAATTTGTCAGTGAGAAGGTCAATGGTGCATTAGCGAGAGCAATTTCAGCACAGTGGTGGGAGTAGAAGTCAGAAAGATTAATTATCTTGCAAATCATCAGTACTCCATGGACATTCTTTGATATGCAAACAGCAAAGAACCTCCAGGTCTCATCTTGTTCATTGCATGTGACAGTTCAAATTAGAAGTCGCTGAATTTGAATTATCAAGCTACATCCTTCTAGAGAAAATTAAAAAATATTGATATTGCCAAAATTATTACTTTAAATGCTCAAGAACAATCAGTTTTTATTGTTTATCAACATTATGAAAAATACCTAGTTTTAAACAATAATGTTCCTTAAAGAAATTTTTATCTCAAAATTTGTTAAACTATGAATATGATTTTGGGGGTGGTAGGGGAAGAACTCCAGACTTAGCAAATATGCAGAAATGAACATAGCAGAGGTTATCTCCAAGGGACTCTTTTTTGGATGGGGAACCATAGATTAGCATGCTTCATTGACTGATTCATTCAATCAACAAATAGGAAGTACCCATCATAAACAAGTCATTTTGTGATACACTGAGGTATTCAAAGGAGGATGATCATAAGTACTTCCTCCAGCTTCACAGGGCTCATAGTCAAGTGAATTTCATGCAAAATTATCATGAACATTTTAAAGTTCAAAATGCATGTTCAACGATGTCATCTGTTTTATATGTGTTGTGATAATTTAAAAATATAAATATTTTGATACTCCTTCCTTTGAGAGGTGCTGTTTAATATTCTTCCCTTTGAGTTTGAGCTGGATTAGTTATATATTGGTTACAAATAGAATACAGAGGAAGTGATGGTATGTGCCTTCAGAGATGAGGGGGCTTAAAAGACATTGTAGCTTTCTTCTTGCTCTATATCTCTTGGATTACACGCTCTGGAGAAGTTAGCTGCCATATCGTAAACATATTCAAGCAGTTTTGTGGAAAGTTCATGTGGCAAGGAGCTGCAGCTTCCAGCAATGGCCACGTGAGTGAGCCATCTTGGAAGACAAACCCTTAGCCCTAGTCAAGCTGTCAGGTGACTGAAGCCCCCACTGACGCATTGATTGCAACCTCATGTGAAATCCGAGCCAGAACCATACTGCTAAGTTGCTCCTGAATTCCTTACCTTCAGAAACTGTGCAAGAAATAAATAGTTGTTGTTGAAAGCAGCTAAGTTTTAGACTCTTAACTACAGAGAACGAACGGCTGGTTACCAGAGGGGAAGTGGGTGGGGGGGATGGGTTAAACAGGTGATGGGGATTAAGGAGGGCCCTTGTGATGAGCACCAGGTGATGTATGGAAGTGTTGAGTCACTAATTCTATACCTGAAACTAATATTACACTGCATGTTAACTAGCTGGAATTTAAATAAACACTTGAAAAAATAACATAAAAAATAAATTAAAAAAATAAAGCTGTTAAGTTTGGGGATGATTTGTTGTACAACAATAGATTACTAATGCATTTATCTATTTACTAATGTGTGGTACAACATAGGATTTCTCTATCTCCTGAACACACTCTGTATTACAACCAACATAACACAATTAATTCTCCATTCTTTCAAAAATTTTCACATAGTATGTATTTCACATAATAACTATATATAATATTTCCGTTTTGCATACTCTCCAACAGAGACTCACTTTACAATAATTTGTTCTTTAATTAAACTCTGAAATAAATACTTTTTTCTCTAAGACAACTAAGTTGCTTCAAAATTTATTCACAATGCCTCAAATAATATTTTTGGGGGGCAGAAATGCATCTCAATTTAATGGAATAAATGCCATTTTAGTAAAATGATGCTTTGTTTCTAGAATCTTTTTGATTGGAAAAAAATATAATTAAAACCTTAGCAACAAAATAGAAAACTTGAATTTTTGCTTTGACTGGAGAAATAAGCTGGAGAATTATGTCTATTACTAATTATGTGCATTTATAATTATGTTCACCTTGCCTATGTATAGTAAGAACAGCCTGGGTCTCAGAACTAGAAAAAGGTGGGCTTGAATATAGACAACCTGCCATATTTTATGTATTAGGCAAGGTGTTAAATTCCTTCCCTTTTACACTTAACCCTTTTAAGCTTTCTCAAAGCCTGAGAAATCTCTGCCCTGCTCACGCCTTCACAAGGACTTTACTGAGAATCTTGAAGTGTTAGGTCTGTAAGTCACTGAATCGTAGAAAATTTTGTAGGCACATGGCCGTATATATTTTTCTAGGACATGGAAAGTTCATAGAGTTCATCTGGTTTTCAAAAAAAAAGTGAAACATCAATGTATACAAAGAATTGTTCCAATTTATGTCTTATTCATAACATACTAAGGTTTTATGAAGATGTGTCACGATCAATCCCTCCTTTTAGATGAGCAAAGGAATAGACAAGGGAAGCCTGAGCAGGCAGAATCTTGTCTTTACAGAAAATAGTCTCTCTCGTAAATATATGATATATACTATATTACAGAGACATACTCATATACGAATATTTATAACAGTGAAGATATAGATGTATATATAAAATTCAATATATAAGGTTCCATTCGATGAGGTTTTAATTGCTAAAAATTGTTTCGAAACAACCATCTATGTTGTATGGTTATGCAGGATTCTCGGTGGCATTTGCCTTGAGGTGTGAAGAGGGTGTCAGGTAAAAAATTGTATCTGCATGGATTTTTCTGATTAGATGGTTACCTCCAAAATAAGATCGGTTGTCATAGCCAGCAGAAAGCATTTCACACGCCCAAGGCAAAAAGTTGTTACCCGTTACATATTAAAAAAAAAACAACAACGAACAACTAAAGTGGCAAAGGATTCCCTGAGATAGCAAAATTCATTAACGTAACCTTAGGACTGATGCTTTTTTTCTTGTTTATTCAATGTCTAACCACTCAGTGTAATACTTACCACATGGATTCTGATTCCTAACTCTTTGGAGTTAGTCTTGGTGCTTCCTGTGTCAGTACGCTAAGCTGACCTTGATACCCACGCTCTCAGAATGTGGCCCACGTTTTAAAATAATCAAACATTCTTGTTTTGAACCTGATACAATTCTAGAGTTCCACCTTGCCCATAACCAGGGTACTAGGACTCAACAGGTATCTTCGGCAGAAAAGATATTGGGCACCTAGCTGGCTCAGTCGGTAGAGCATGTGACACTTGATCTTGGGGGTCATGAGTTCAAGCCCCAAGTTGGGTGTGCAGATTACTTAAAAAAAACATTAAAAAAGAAAAAAGACATTTTATAGCAGGCTGAACAGTTGAGAGTTATTACAATAATCAAAGAAAGAGATGATGGTGTCTTAGATCAAGGAGCAGTGGAAGTAGAAAGTGGTTGGATTATGTATGTATTCTGAGGGTAAAGCCACATTTGTTAATGCACTGAATGAAAGAGACAGAAGCAGACACACACACACACACACACACAGTCAAAAATGATTTCAAGGTTTTTTGTTATGGTTTTGGGTTTTTTTGTTTGTATTTTGTTCGTTCTTCTGAGCAATTGGAATACAGGCATCGCCACTGAATGAGTTGGGAAGGATATACTATAATTTGTTCACAATCTTTCAATTCATATGGATGTATATGTACATGTTTCATTTTTTATACAAATTGTAGCATCCTAAAACAATGTCCGGGATCATGCTTTTTTTCTCTTTAAGTGTATCTTGGAGTTTCCCCCTAATTTTCGCAGGTAGATGTATTCGATTCTTTTTAATACCCACACAGCATTAAACATATTCTATAGGTCTAATTTATGTATTTACCACTTTTTATTCAGTAGTTTTTAACCCTTTATCTTAGATATACTTTTTGGTTTTATTTTCAGTTTTTTACAATCACAGAAAATGCTGTGATGAACACTCACGTACAAACATCTTTGCACGTATGTGGAAAGTATCTGCAGGATGAATACCTAGAATCAGAAAATCTAGGTCAAGCTTGTGTTCGTTTTGAATTTGGATAAACATTGCACTTTGGCAATGTTCATTAATACTCCAAGAAGCAATATGGAAGATCCTATTTTCCCATACCTGAACAAGATGCCATCATTTCCCTTTAAATATATGCCTTCTGCCTGATCCTGCTTTACAGAGGCATATAGTCTTAGATTGAGTACATGATCTAAAAAAGATTGCAAGCTCACTTTTCTTTAATTTCTTTTCTTTTAATTTGTTTAATTATTTATATAATCTCTCCACCCAATATGGGGCTAGAACTCACAGCCCCAAGATCAAGAGTCACATGCTCCTCCTACTAAGCCAGCCAGGTGCTCCATTTTTCTTTAATTTCTGAAGAAGAAGAAAAAAGAATATAGAAAATATAATTTTTAGGCAAAGTAAAAGCATAGATATAGCAACTGAGAAATTGACATGCAGTGTTGATAGTTACTATGTATAATCAATCTGAAGATCATATATGAATATATGAATATGCATTTCAGTTGGGCACCCCTTCATAATTTATCTAAATATATTATTCGAGTAGAGTAACTCAGTATGTAACCTTAGTATTCCAACAGAAGAATTATAGCTCCCATTTCAGGCCGAAGGACAAATGCATAGTACTGGATATCTTCCTAAAGATTCCACCAACTTCCTAACTTTAGAGTATGATGTCTAGCTAAAATTTAACTTATTTAAAGTGAATTCGAGATATTTGTATATTTTCTACATATTTGTGCTTTATGTATATATGTTTGGCGATTGGAAGAATTCATTCGAAATTATCTATTCTCCCTTGATTCATTCTTCTCTCACTGTGGTGGGTTATTCTACTCCTCAGGATGAGAGACTGAGATAAATTGGGCAAGAAAGAATTTTTTTTCTTTTTTCTTTTTTCAAGATCTTATTTATTTATTTGAGAGAGAGAGAGAGCACAAGTTGGGGGAGTGGCAAAAGGGGAGGGTCAAGCAGACTCCCCACTGAGCAGGGAGCCTGATGCGGAGTTCAATCCGGGGACCTCAAGATCATGACTTGAGCCAGAGTCAGACGTCTAACTGACTGAGCTACCCACACCCCAATGTAAATCTGGTGCTTTATATTTTTCAGGAGTGCAATACAGTCTGAAACCAAAGTCATATTAAAATTTTCCATCTGAATTATAGAAGATCAGGTCTTATAGAAATCAGTGATTAAAAGCTCTGTTAATTGGGGGCGCCTGGGTGGCACAGCGGTTAAAGCGTCTGCCTTCGGCTCAGGGCGTGATCCCGGCGTTCCGGGGTCGAGCCCCACATCAGGCTCCTCCGCTGTGAGCCTGCTTCTTCCTCTCCCACTCCCCCTGCTTGTGTTCCCTCTCTCGCTGGCTGTCTATCTCTGTCAAATAAATAAATAAAATCTTTAAAAAAAAAAAAAAAAGCTCTGTTAATTGTTTTACAATTGTTAAATTCTTATAAAGTGATACAAGAGGGAAATACGTTCTTACTTTCCTTTCATCTAGTTTTAAGATGCCTTGTTGATATTAGTTTTCACTGGAACTCCTGAAGCTATTTTTTAAAATATAAATCTATGATATTTTTACTAAATAAGGATTGTTAAAAATACGTGAAAACAGTAATTCTCACTAAGAGTGATACGGAGTTTCTTTTGTCCTGATGACTGACTACCTAGATCTAATGAAAATAGTTTAAAAATTTTAGGTCGTCATCTAAAGGAAAGCTGATGGTGTTTAATTATTCATATAAACATTTATTAATAATCTACATATTCTTAGTATCATTTTAGTATCACACTAGGTGCTGTAAGTAGAAGAGATGAGTACATAAAATACTGTCTTTGATCACAAAGACCTTACATTCGTTTTGGAGAAGTAAAAATTAATATTAATAAGACATAGATTTGATTGCTTTACTCTGTAGTGTAGGATCCTGAGTGGACTGGAATCCTCGACTCCCTTTCAGAGCCTTACCTAGCAGATCTTAGAGCTGGTTGTTACCTGTGTTCCTGTTTCTACTGCCATTCTCAAGGCTGGTCTGGGCTCTCGGTGGAAAAGGAGAGCTTGCCTTTGAAGACATTGCACCATCTCCTGCTCCTACCCACACCTGTTCATCAGTGTTCACAATCCAGGCAACCTTAAGGCTTTGGAGACGTAAACATGGATTCTCCTTAAAGGAAAACTGAACAATTGTATTGTAAATATGTTTGAGTTCAGACAATCCAGAAAACAACAAGGGCCTGAATGGGAAAAGAACACCTTTTGCAGGAAAAAAAAATGAGTTTTGAGTTTGACACTGTAGAATGTAAAGGACTTAGAGCAATTACAAGCATGGCAAAAGACATGGGATTCACACTGCTTTGTTCCCTTATTTCTTTACAAAATACAATTTAGTTACAGAAATATTTCATTTTTGTTCTAAAAATGAAGGTCAGTTTTCCATTACTGGTCTTTGAAAGTTGATCTTAAAGAACAAATCTTACCCTAAAGAACTGGAATATGGATGTAACAGACATTAATAAGAAGAGACACAATGAATAATAAAAACATGGCGTAATGTAGAAATCAGCTATGGGAGTCCACATAAGGGCATATTTATAAACATCTATACAAAGTCTTGTAAGAATTTTAAAAAAGTGAAGCAAACTCACAAGTAGGTAATTTCCAAATCACTCGTTTATTTTTAGAGAAACATCTCACTTATAAAGTATGGGCATCTCTAAATAGAAAATCTGGATTCTTCATGGATTTCCAGTTTTTAAAAATTGCTGCTGATTCGGAGAATAGATGGTCACTGAAGGTGAAAATATGCTTTGTTTCAAGTAGTGTAATTCATATGATCATCAAAAACAACACAAAGTAAGAAAGTGCTGAATATCTTTGATAATTGTGGGACATGTGGTGCTTTGTTTATGGAAAACTAACCTATTTCCACTTGTGATGTTAGTATTTATAATTAAATTGACTATTTGTCAAGTCAGTTTAAAACTATGTCTTAGAGACAAAAGACCAGTGCATTAATCCACTAAGCTATATACCATTTAAGTACTGATCAAGAGGTCAAAGAATGTTTTCAGTGTTTTGTAAAAAAAAGCATGGTCAGGAGCCTGTGAGAAAAAGCACTGTTAAACAAGAATGTACCTTGAAATCTACTACTAATTCATTTTTCGATATTTCCTTTCTCATATCCTTCTAAATCCTTCACATTCTACTTCATATGTTATTATATAACCAGCAGTCAGAAGAGATAAACTACTTGAATTCAGATTTTTCTTGATCCCGATTAGCTGTGGAATAAAGGATAGTTCTACTTGAGTCTTATACTAAAATATTTTTGCTGTTTTCACTTAGAAATCCCTAATAAAGAATGATAAATTAATTTGTGTATTGTCCAGAGAACAGAGGCCAGTTGTCTCTCCCTCAGTATACTTAGAAGAGTTAGTTACTACAGAGAGGTGAAGACAATAAAGTTAGAAAAATTGGTTTGATGACCGAGAACTAGAAAGAATGCCTGTTCATTCTCATATTCTTTTGTGACAACACAGATGAGATTTATAGGCTGAAAAATGACCCATATGTTGGCTCACTTTCCAATCTTACAGGCTCTTACAATTGTGGACAGGTTAACATGTAAATTCCTTACTTTTTGCTGTCCCTCTGTTGAATTGGGGTTCCAAATGGGGCTTTATTAGAGACAGCAATCCTTGTACAGAATTTGAATAGCTTGACAGTAGTATTATATTCTAAGAGGAACTTTAGGAGCAATTCTTCCAACACTGGGTTCTCATTGCCATTGTCTTGCTGTGACCATGCTGATGACATGATATATTAGGCATGCTAAAAAAGAACCATGATATTGACATATGGGAGGAATATTCTCAGGGGTTGTCTGTCTCAGTGTAGATTATTTACCCTTAAAGCAAAACACACATGGTCCTGGCCTATGCCTGTTAAGCATTTACTGAATCTAGACGACAAAGGTTACACCCAGTGGGAATAAATTTCTAAACTATGTAGCATGACTATATATAAGAAACAGATGAAATATTTTATGTGGCCTATAGCAGATTACACAACATTCCATACAGTTGTTAATATATAGTAAACCAGAAAAAATATTACATTTGAAAGAATAACTTTTTAGAAGGGCACAGAGAGTCCTTTGGCTTCCTTTTTAATTAACTAATTTGTTTTTTCATATTTATTTCTCTTTGTTTCATACTTTTTTCATATTGTCATTGTCCAAAATGGCAACCATAAACAAAGATACAAAAAAGGTCCGGTCTCCCAATTTTCTGCCTCCATAGAAGTTCTCTAACAATGACTGTGAAATTTCCCCCTGATAATGGACAATCAATATCTTACATTTTCTCTCTATAGATGATTATGCACCACAGGAAAACAATAAGAATATTTCCTTATAATATGTGGCTAATTTTCCTTTTTATGGGACAGAAAGAAAACCACAAACACAACGTTTGCTTTCTCTTCCAAACACTTATATTTTTCTTAACTTTAAAAAAGATTACTTGACATTTTCATTAAAAATACTCTTATACACGTACAAGAAAACATCTTTTTTTTGCCTCTATATTGTTTTGTTCTTTTCAAGGTATACTTGCACTTTTTTTTTTCTTTAGATTCAATTAAATAAAAGAAGCACTCAGCACCCATCACTGTCTTATATGTTGGGCACACAAAAAAATAAGACCTAACCTTATCCCAGAGGTGTAACAATCAGGAAATGTAAAGGATACAGATAAGGAACTTAACAATTACGTGATATGTGCTATAAATAAGAAGTACTCAAGGGCCCTATACGAGGCAAAACAGGATCTTCTGGAGGAAGGCAGGTGAAGTCCCAGATGGGATGACATTGACACAGACTTGCAGAGAAAGGCCGTTGTAGACAAGAAATCAGAAGGATAAAAGGGATAGAAGTTTGAAAATGTGTAACTCAGTTTCTGCCGTGGTTTGTAGCTTGGAAGAAGTTAATTTTGGATTTGTACAGGTCACCATATTGTAACTACTTTTGAAGAAGATGGATATATTTTTGTCATCTGATAATGAGAATTAATAATTTCTACAAATGGGGATTATAAGTGTATTTCATATAATAAAATGTTGTAATCTAATGGAGATAATACTGGAATAGGAGTCGGCAGACTGAAATCTGACGTGTGAGTGTGTGTATACCATTCATCATCCTGAAACTCAATTGCTACCCTAACTCCCAGAATATCTGTTGAAGGTAGTCTTGACTGGGCATCATCATGTATTCTGAGAGAAAGAAATAACTCAGCTGCATGTATTCTTGACTCTCTCCCTGCAGAGGACAGGGAATGAATTAGAAAGAGGTAAGTAAATATGATGGCGGGTGAGCTAGACCCTATACTAGATTCTGGGCTGCTGGGTTGCTGCATGAAGCCCAGGGGGGAAAAATACCACGAATTTAAAGTTTTAAACATGGAAACACCTTAAGTGTCCACCAATGGATGAATTGGTAGAGAATATGTGGTCTGTATATACAGATGGTCCCAATTTATGATAGTCCAACTTGGAATTTTTCAACTTTGTGATGTAAAGTGGCAATATGCATTCAGTAGAAATTTTGAATTTTGATCTTCTCCTGGGCTAGTGACATTTGGTACCATCCTTTTTCATGATGCTGGGTACTGGCAACAAGCTGCACGTCCCAGCCAGGCACAGGATCATGAGAGTAAACAACTGATACACTTGCAATCATTCTGTACCCATACAACCATTCTGTTTTTCATTTTCAGTACAGTATTCAATAAATTACATGAGATGGTCAACACTTTGTTACAAGGTAGGCTTTGTGTTAGATCATTCTGCCCAACTACAGGCTAATGCAAGTGTCCTGAGCACACTTAAGGTGGGCTAGGCTAATCCATGATGCTCAGTAAGTTAGAGGTATTAAGTACATTTTCAACTTATCAAATTTCGAACTTATGATGGGTTTATTGGGACGTTATCCCATTGTAATTCACAGAAGACCTGTACAAAAGAATATTATCCAGCCATTAAAAAAGGAGGAGATCCTGTCATTTGTGATAACATGGATGGATCTTAAAGGCATTATGCTAAGTGAAATAAGTCAGACAGAGAAAGACAAATACTGTATGATCTTATTTATATGTGGTATCTTAAAAAAAAAAAAAAAGGGCGCCTGGGTGGCGCAGGTGTTAAATGTCTGCCTTTGGCTCAGGGCGTGATCCCAGCATTCTGGGATCGAGCCCCACATCAGGCTCTTCCACTAGGAGCCTGCTTCTTCCTCTTCCACTCCCCCTGCTTGTGTTCCCTCTCTCGCTGGCTGTTTCAGTCAAATAAATAAAAATTAAGAAAATCTTAGGAAAAAAAAAAAAAGCTCATGGAAAGAGACCAGATCTGTGGATACCAAAGTTGGGGGTAAGGGGAGAGAAAATTGGATGAAGCTGGTCAAAAGGTACAAACTTGCAGTTACAAGATAAATAAATACTAGAGATATAACGTAGGCCATGATGACTATAGACTGCTACAGCAACACTGTTGTGTGGGATATATGAAAGTGGTCATCCTAGAGTTCTCATCAAAAGGAAAGAGGTTACTTTTCCTTTATTTTGTATCCTTATGAGACGATGGATGTTAACGAAAGTTACCAGACTTGTCTCATTGCAACATACGTAAGACAAATCATTATGTTGCCCACCTGCATCTTCTACTGTACTGTGTGTCATCATATCTCAATAAAACTGATAAAAAGAAATACAAATAAAAAATATATTTAAAAAAGTCTGAAAGGGAAAGATGAATGTGTGGCCAAAGGGAATTTATTCTATGTTATACAGCTTTGCTGTTCCAACGTTGAGAAATAGGCACTGATGATCAGGGAAATACAAAAACTGAAGAACACCACCATACACATTTAGGCACCAAGATCATTTTTAGTCTAAAGGTGATGGATAATTACTAACATTTCTTGATTGTCTAATAACTTCTGGGCACTATACAGGATACTTTAAAAATATGATTTTAGTTAACACACATATACTATCTTTTTGAGATTGTTGATACCCTTTCACAGAGAAGATATACAATTTCCCCAGTGTCATCTATTGGTAGTGTAATCAATTTAAATGTAGGTCTCTCACCAAAATTTCATTCCCCCCCCTTTTTTTTCCTAAGCCACATTCCCATTTTTTCCACACTGCTCTCATCCAGATGGAGATGAGTGAATAGCTTAGGAAGCTAAATTTAAGGATGTAATAGCTGGCCCAAGAGCACAAGAATCAATAAAAAAACTGCAGGGTGAATAAATCTCTTTCTTCTTGAAAGGATCCATGATGTGAATTCACATGTTCCTATCTAAATTAAGCCTGACTTTTGCTCAGTAAGCGGAAATAATTTATGGTAAGTGACAAATAAGAAGTGTTCACTAAGTCTTCAAACATCTATTTGAAACCATGTTCTGGGGATTGTGGGCTTTTGTGATCATCTGATCCTTATGTATTCTGGGAAGGTCCGTAATAAAGATATTTCCTGGGTTTAAGCGGAAGGCCAGTTTGAAGGGAAGACTTCGAGGTAAGACTGTTGTTTGAACTCTTAATTAGCAGATGGGTCCCTTTGAAAAGAAGCTGGAGGCACCACTGTTTTTCTTCTTGAACAGAAGAGAGATTACTTCCAGGGTAATCTATAATTTACAGGATTTTGAAAGCTGATTGGATAAACTGAAGGTTCAGCACCTATGACAAAGAAGAGGGGGTGGTCCTTTACTTTTGTTATCAGGCACCATGCCAACCTAGCAGATGGTGAGGTATATATTGAAGGTGTTTGTATATTAAGTGGGTAGAGCGGCTTCCAGGGTCAATGGAAGAAAGAGCTGCACCATGATTAGAAACCAAAACTCTTTTTAAAATGCAGACATAGCTACTCTGGCACCTGAGAACACTTTGGAGAATTGAGATCAATACAGCTCATAAGAAAGAGGCCTAATGACATTCATGAATTAAGAGACAAATTTGGTGGCGGAGCCATGTTTGGGAACAAAGATAGCAATAAAATGGGTCCTGCTAAATCCCAAGGGTAGACCGTGCAAACTCTATTAGCAAATCATGATGGCGTACCTGTGTTATTGAGCCACCGTCAACAAAATTTTAAATTCATAAACACGATATGATATTATGGTAACTTGAAGGAGTTACTGAATGAGAGCATGATTAACTGTAACTGAATTAATCATGAATCTGCCACCTGCCTAGAGGTTGCCTCTCCCACCAGAACCTCTGAGATCCTCACTGGTTTTTTGCCTGGGAACTTCATGCTATCCCACTTGCTTCTGCTTAAGGCTCTGATCCTCAGAGTTATTCTTTAGGGTTTTACTCTTGGCAGAGCTCTGCTAATCTGAGAATCACAAGAATCTGAAAGTACAGGAATGGCTTTAGTATGTGTGTATTTTAAAGTTGGAGATCTGTAAATCGTATAATGTCAAGAATGGTAAATATTCCCACAATGTTGTCTAGGCTGTACGAACACAAAAAATACGTAGGGAATTTGATGTAGCAGGATTTCCAGGTAAGATTTATTTGCTTGAATCTAAATATTTTAGAGGAGTGCAGACAGTCACGTTAGGATTTAAGTTTTAAAGCATGATTCAACAAAACGTCAATAAATGCAAATGAGGTTTGTAAAACAAGTTTCATGTGAACCAATATATTGCTCAGCTCACAAAGCTTGCATTTAATTGAAGCTGATCTCATTATACTCTAGGGAATGTAGTCAGAGCTTTGACCTACCTAACGTCAACACCATTATTGAATTTTCTTTCCGTAGTAATGTTTATCAGTATTTGTGTGTGCCTGTGTGTGTGTGTGTGTGTGTGTGTATATATATATGTATATATATATATATATATAGATATATATATATATAGTATAATGGTATTTATGAAAAGATAATATTTCAACATTCACTCCTCAGGAATTAGTGCTTTTCATATGAGAGTGTACGATGCCAAGTAAAAAATAGGTACCGTTTTCAGATGCAAAGTGTGAACACTTTTGTAACCCAGATGATTTTCTTCTCTTTTCATTGTTTTCAAACCTACCAATTTTCAACTGAGAGACTGTGTTTTACCTGAAAGTCTGCAAATATAAGGTTGTAACTAATCACAGTGTCATGCTTATGTGATGTGACCATGGCTCAAACAACATCAGCAGGAAGCTCTGAGAGTCCAAGATTTTCAATCGCCAAGAGTAGAATCAAG